>NW_016158732.1:65084-70913 GCF_001687245.7 Rhagoletis zephyria
TGCTTCAGCCATTTCAGCAATCACTGCAATTACTTGTTCACATTCGGCGATGCTGCTCTTCGTGATTTCGCCTGCGGGCAGCAGAAAATATGTTTATTTTTTTCTTGTTTGGATTTCATATTTTTATCAGCTATTTTTTGCTTTCTTTTTTACAATTTTAAGTTATTTAATAGAAAGTAAATCGGCAGCTAAGTTCTCAGTTTTTTTTTTATATTGACAATACGCCATTAAATTTGCCAAATGATCACATATTTTGTCGTAATGAAGTAAATTTATGTTGCTAGTCAAAAATTCAATATAAACGAAAGTTTTTTAAATATACATACTTTCATAATATATCTTATAAATTCATCCGATATAAAGTTCGAAAGTAGTTAATGCGCTTTCACAGATATGGTTACACATAGTCTACTGTACTAAATACAAATACCTGCTATTATTATGCTAACGGCATCACGATTAAGCAACCACCCACACCCTTTCAGCATTTGCAATACTGCTACATACACTGCCACAAGCACCCTTTGTCACTGCTGTACATAAACTTTTTATATGTTATTTCCAATAAGATTGATTTTAAAATTAAGTTTATCATTTAAAGAAAAACTAACTTTATTTACATGAAATTATATTTTGTAAAAATTATAAAAATCACATTGCCACTCCTCTTATGTACTACTTACAAACTACATACAGTGCCGAACAAAAGTGTTGGCACAGTAAATTTTTCGCAATATATGCAAAGTTTTTCATTCTAATTTATTTGCGATAATTTTTTATAAAAATATTGTTCATTCTACACCAGACAACATAATAATAAAATTTCTAAACTTTGCGCAAAACGTATGAAAGTTCACTAAATTTGCACACTAATTTGCAACTTTATATCAGATTTTTTAGAAAAATTCTAAGTATGCAGTTTTAAAGTCCAATCAAATTTAGTATAACAAATCAAAAATCAACGCGAGTTTCTAGCAACTTTAAACTTGCATTTTGTCATACTAAAATTGAATGCACTATAAAACTTCATACTTAGAATTTTTCTAAAAGATCTGAATAGAATGTTGCAAATTAGTGTACAAATTTATTGAATTTTCCTGACTTTTGCGCAAAGTTTAGACATTTTATTTTATGTTTTTTTTTTGGTATAA
The DNA here is from genome assembly GCF_001687245.7 of Rhagoletis zephyria. Lineage (NCBI taxonomy): Eukaryota > Metazoa > Arthropoda > Insecta > Diptera > Tephritidae > Rhagoletis > Rhagoletis zephyria. The sequence goes on from NW_016158732.1 coordinate 66,236, forward strand.
AATGAACTATATTTTTATAAAAAATTATCGAAAATAAATTAGAATAAAAAACTTTGCAATCATTGCGAAAAATTCACTGCGCCAATACGTTTGTTCGTCACTGTATGTATTTATCTACTACATACATAAAATACTAGAATTTCACTTGCAACATTTAACTAATTCCACTCTTTGTTTGTTTTTTCCACCCACCTCATGTTGACGCCTACGTTCGTGTACATGAATGCAACGTAAAAAACAAACAACTCTCTTTTTCTTTTCTTCTCTTTTTTCCCACACATCCTGATGATACCCGTGTCATCCCCCTATTTCATCCTCTGTATCCTGTGCAGGTGATCAGCCACGTCGCGGACAGCAGAAAGTTGATTCATATCAACGTCTCTTCGGCGAGCCCGAGCGTCCAGTCACTCCCGCCAGGAATCACATGAAAAGCAACATTCCATTTGGTTCGAATACTGAGGCCGCCCAAGAGTTATTGGCCAATGGGAATGGTCATCACAGCAATGGCAAAGGGGGTTCGGTGTCAACCTCAACATCGTCCTCGGTATCGTCGTCCACTGAGAATTTGAAGATGATGAATGGTGTCTCAAAAACAGGTGAGTCAATGAAAATTTCTAAAGCCACATACTGTGTAGTAGTTTTTAAGGTATACATATATACACATATCGTCACCAGATACGAATAAAGGCGCGAGTTCAAAAGTTGACGGCGAAGAAAGACGCTTTAAAATATTTAACGGCGAAGAAGAACGCGTAAACTTATTTTCGCGGTCAACTATGTTTGCGGGTGTAACAGTAGCTCTGATCCAATACTTTTCGTGTAAAATCCTGTAAAAATGTCAAACAGCAAAATTACTCTCTAAAGTGACAGTAAAAAGAGAGTAACAACAAAAAGTACGGGTTCCAAAAAAGCTTTTTTACCTCCCTTTTATTAGCTCGGGATGTAACTATGTAATATTGATTCGTCTAAAAGATGGAGCGATTTCTATTCTCAAGTTACATACCTGATGACAGTACGAATGGCAATTATAATAGGGAGGTTTTAGTTTTTTAAACTATAATTTTATTCCTGTAAAAACGTCAACCAGTGATCGCTTGACACTTTTCATGATTCATGAAAAAATTCGGGTAAAATCTTGCAACTTCATTCTCTACACAACTCTCCAAAAATCGCTCTCACTTATAGGATTTTGTAGGAATTTGGAGTACGGGATAGTTATTACTGTAGCTTCCTGCAAGTTCGTGTAAAAACGTGTAAGTTCATGGAGTACTGGATCAGAGCTAGTATGTAAATTCCCCAAAGACATTTGGGGAATGATGCTAAAGTGACAGTCTTGGCCAAGTATAAATCTATGATTACGCGTCTTTCTTTGCCGAAGTTTTTCTTAATCGCCGTTTTCACACAAATTATTTTTCGCGTCTTTTTTCGCCGTCGAAACACTAGCGCGCCTTTATTCGTGTCTAGTGACGATATATGCTAAGTTTAGGGAAAGAAAAATGATAAGTACTTGCATAATTTGTTAAGATGAAGCTATCGGGCGAGTTTCGAGTTAGTGTCTGTGAATTGTCCCCAAGATTCATAAAATTTAGTACGCGGAGCCAAAAACATTTCATAAGGTGGTGGGCGTCATAGTAAGAAACTCTTTGTTATCTTCAAAATTGCAAAATTTTACCGTTTACACCGAATTTCATCAAGAAATATTTTTTTTTTAATTTGTGCCTCTTTTTCTACAATTGGTGGACGATAATGTAAATTAATTTTGATGTTCATGCAGATTTATGATTTTACCAGCATGTAATATGAATTTCATCAAAATCGGATAACATTTACTATTTCCGCCCACAAGAGCTGTGGGCGTGACATCGCGTCGACATATACCTTTTTCCACATTTCTTCACACTTTAGTGCAGAATAGCGCATATACGAAATTTCAGCGAATTTGTAGGACGGTTACTACTTTTGGCCGCACATTATATGGCAACGGTCCACTGTGTAACGTTGTCACGATTTTTGACAGAACGAACGTTTTTTGTTTCCCCTTCATGATCAGTGTACAAAATTTTTCAAGTTTCCAAAATTACGATTAATACATGCAATAAAAGTATTAGGAAATTTTTTTAACATTTGTCGCATACTTTCTCACCTTGTTTCTGAATAGCTGCGAGATGTCCTTGATATTTCAAAGGGCCTCTAGAAGGTTTTTTTCATATGTACATTCGAATTAAGAATGTAGTATCCAATACAAAGTGTTATACAGTAGAATCAAAATGAATGGTATGCCTTTGTTGGTTCAATCGTGTCCTTTGCTTATGTGAAAGCCACTATGCCTATTCAAATGAAACAAGTTTGATACCACTTGAAAAAAATCCAATTGGAGGTGTTTTCTCCGGTGATAGGTAACAAGATCAACGGCAATAAAGTCAATTGACATTATTACCTTTTCAAAAGCGAAATAAAATGCTTTGACATTATTGCTCTTTTTGATTTTTTAAAATATGAAATCAGCGAATCAGCTGCGCTTAAAAAAAAAGATAACCTTTCCCGGACCAACACCGGCCTTGCTATCCACAGTATCTTTTGCAGATGGATTTTTTTCATAATTTTTCCCGGTTTTCCCACTTGAAAAGCCAGCGAAATACATGGTCGAAATTTGTTGGCTCGGTTATCGTAATCTCCCCTACGCATTTCTTCCAACATCGCTTTTTTCAAAATGCTTCCTTAGCTCTCATGGCCTAAGGACATGGTGACATTATAAACAGGTGAAGTAATAAAACCGCCCGCTTTATTTTCCTGACCTTCGGCTATCTTATGATGATTTCGTTTCTACGAAAAAATTTCGCCTTTTGATTGCCCCTTTCTCTGTTTGTGTTCGATTCCAAATTAAAGGCGGAGGGTGAGAAAATTGTTTATGGAAATTTTTAAAGGCAAATTTTCAAATAAGATTGTGTAATATCTTTCTTCTCGCTCTAATTACTACACCTGCTATAATTTCACCATGGCCACAGGCCATTGGCCCCAAATTTGAGATTTCATTTTTTCCCAATGCACCTGTCTTTTTCCTTCCATATAACGTTATTCCCAAGGCGAATACATATAAGGTCGTATCGATTGAACAAATACAACAATTACTTGTATTTTGTTTTTGCTTTTAGCGGGCCATTGTCAAATTTCAGCTATTCTTCCCCGAATGAAAAAGGGCGACAGAAAATGCAAACACTCTCACGTTTTCACTCGCTGACTAACGAAATTCAAAATTTTGACACTCAAACGCTACTCACAGCTGATGAAACAACACCACCTTATATAAATTCGCCTTGGTTATTCCCATACAAATTCAAAGCATTGCTTTTTAACTCATGAATATATCAAATCAACTTCAAAACAAATCAATTATAAAAGTTTGGAAAGTAAAAAAATCAAATTATTGACATTCATTAAATAATTTTAAAAATAAAATTAAAAATAATTATTCGCACAATATAAATATATTTTTAATTAGAAGAATTGAAAGAAATAGTACAAAATAGTTTGTGAATTTTGTTCAACGTCCATTTTTTGCACGCCGCAATTTATATTGAACCTGCCTATCACCTATCACCACTGCCAATCAACACTCATATCTACATATCTCCGCGTGTTACGAAAACAAGTCTTTCGCAAAATGAGCAGTAAGTAGTGAAAACAAAAACTTTAATACAGCGCTCATTGATTTTGTTACATATTTTAATGTTTATCCCATTGTTCTTCATTGCTAACGTTCATTTAATCACCCCCAATTCAAATTCCGTTCCTTTGGCAATAATCTCCAATCAATCCAGAACCCGATGAAGCATGCCCACCACTGCCAGTAGCCGAAGCTAGCTTTACGCCCACCTCCAATACGCCACAACTCAGTATTGATTTGCCATGTGAGGATAGTAGATCGCCTGGCAAACATGATGTCAACGATTTGTCGGCACGTTCGCGCGCCACGACAAGGGAAGGTGACACCGCGCGTTCTAAAATGAGCGAACATCCTGTAGCCGCGGCTCGCTCCATAGCTTCCACGGCCGATCACACCCAACGGTTTAGTTCCTCGGCAAAGCACAGTAATATGGGTGCCGGTGACGTGGGTTCGCAAACGCGTCGTGATGCTGGTATAAATTCAAATAATCCAAAATCCTTTTCAAAAATGACGCCACCCAGTAGTAAGCGCATAGAAGTGCTGGAAGTATGTGACAATCGCGCACCACCTGCACCAACGCCACGCAATCCCATCACCGGATTGGGGTTGGGCGAAGATGGTGTTGGAGGCATTAAGCCGAAGAAGCCAAAGGATCGTCGAGGTTTGCGGGGCGGGAAAAACTTAATTACTTAGTTTTCGGGGTTGTTGCGACTGAACTAGGAAATTTTTAAATCGTTAAAAGATTGCAACAGTTGCTTAACCAAAAAGAAAGGTTTTAAATTTCTGCATCCTCGTTTTAAAGTATGGCGATACAACAAAGCTAGACAGCGTTTAGCCAGCCTTCAAGTACATATCCAGGCAGGTTCTGCAATTCACTTCCGAGTGAATGTCAATCTAATTCGCGTTGTTTTCAAATTGGCACTGGTTGAAATTCGCTCGGAAGTGATTGCAAAGCCTCACTAAAAGTCACCTGAAATGCAAACGGACGTAACTAGATAATATTTTTTTTTTTTT
>NW_016158732.1:71013-72196 GCF_001687245.7 Rhagoletis zephyria
GTTACAAAGCCAAAACTTTTAGGAAATTAAAGTTTTGCTCATTGCACCCAACTTTATAAAAAACTAACCGGCCACGGATGGGCGAGGCTTCGCCACGCACTGAATGTATGCATATATATGTACGTATTTGGAGAAAGACATCATATGTCATCATAAATTAAAGTGCGAAGGCCATGCACTTTCATTTGGTATCTAATTTTTTATCCAACGAACGGTGAAGATCTTATAGTTTTTAAACAGGTGGCAACCCTAATCAGAAAAATAATACATTATTACACATCTTGAGACTAAGTCTTTTCATTTGAGAGTGACGGTGCAGAACGGACGCCTACGCTTATTGGGATTGAATATAGTAATTTTCTTAACACGTGGCAACCCTATTAAAAAAATAAGACATTATTGTGTTTCTAGAGGCCAATCGCTTTCATTTGACACCTTATCTTTTGTAATCCAACGAACGGTGCGGATCTTGATAGTTTTTAGACAGGTGTCAACCTTATCGATACAGAGTATATTGGAGAAAATCTCGTCAAAATCCATTTAGTAGCTGTCGAGATTACCGCGTAGAAAAAATCTCGACTTTCCTTTATACTATGTATAGATAGAAAAAGAAGACTTCAACTGCTTTATACGCCTATAGTACTGTCAAAGAGATTTTGTCACAACTTTTAGAAAAATTTAATAAATATTCATGCAAATTCCCAACATTTTAATCTAATTTTTTAGAATTATTTTCAGTCTGCTGTTTGTCGCCTATTAAATTAAAAATCCTCTGTGCCATTACTTATTAAANTGGGCTGTAAGCAGGGAAAGGATTTGGTAGAAATTGCCTTTTTTCTTTTAAGAATGACCATGATTTAGCTTTCCCTGATTCCGTATATACACATTTGATGTTGCCTTTTTTTGCCTTTTTTAAGATATTTGCCTTTTTTTGCCTTTTTTAAGATATTTGCATTTTTTGCCTTTTCTACCCTTAAAAAAAGTGATTATAGCATTTACAATTTTTTTTTCTAAGATTAAAAAATATACACATGCCCATGCGGCTTATAGAAGCGCAGGGACCTCTTGCCAAATTGTTGTTGGAAAAATTCAAAGCCGTTTTCTCAGCTAACGTAGGCTTGGAGACAATAAGGGGTGTGGATAAAATTGTAAAGGGCGAGGGAAACGCCCTTATTCCTGATAA
>NW_016158732.1:73154-80139 GCF_001687245.7 Rhagoletis zephyria
ATGAAACTAGTTCATTGTTTTTCTCTTTTTACTTGTAATATAAACATTTCTAAAATAAATGTATTTTTTGATTGTTCTTCGTATTTACTGTCTTTTTTTAGTGCCTTATTTTGCTTTTTTTGCTTTTTTTGCAATACCTAGTGCCTTTTCCTGCCTTTTTCGCTATTTTATTTTGCCTTTTCCAGCCAATTTCGTTATTTTATTTTGCCTTTTTTATAGGTTTTTAGGTCCTAAAAATCCGTTATCCGGTTAGGTTAATATGGCCGACTTGGAGCCACACATAGACCGCTAGGTCCTCAACATTGTCAGTTGGAGTTCGATTTGCGGCGTTTAAGCAGACATCATAGAGGCTGTCAACGCTTTTTGCGAATTTCCGTAGTAATTTCATGTCTACTTTTGAAATGTCTTCTAGCTTATCGAATTGATCAGTCAGGTTTTTGACAGTGCTGGACATCGGCATACAATATGATCTAAGCTTTCTCTGGTCTCCCGCACCTGTCCAGGTTAGTGATAACGATTATTTGTAGATTAGCAGCCACAAAGATATGCCCCTTGTTAGCCGTAGCAAGAACAGGGTAAAATTTGTTTCGCTGTTTTTGCACCAAATAAACATCAAGCAACGCTCCAGCTCTGAAAGTATTCAAAACCGGTCGCGATGCTGGTAACAGAGGAAAGGGAAGGCCTCATCTGCGTTTGAATCAGAGAAACTCCTAACGTGCTTTGTTGCTCTGCTTGAAATGGCTGCACTGGTCAGGTAATGCTTAGGGATCTTTGCCTAAGTTTCATTCCCTTAAGCCATCCCTCCCTCTCAATCGTGGCATTCTGTAATTAAATTCTTCTATGGCCGCCAATCTATCTGCGTATTTTACAGCACGGTTTTCTACGATTAGGTCAATGGGCGGTAAAGCTGGAGAAGCTGTTGGAGTAGACCCCAACGCTACATATAACCCTCCAGAAAATATCGAAAAGTTTCGAAAATCCCAAAACAGTGCAATAATTTTAATTTGAATGCTTAAAAACATAATACATATTCTAAAATTATTGGTTTTTTTTTATTAAAATATTTAACTTTTAAGCCGTCGGTAAAGGGTCATCTAAATGTTTCACAATCTCCAAAGTCTAAAGGTAACTCCTATTGACAGTCTATTGAGTGAGTAAGCACCAGTTAACGTTAGCGTTGAAGTATTTATTTACGGCTGCGAATATTTAATTGTAGGACGCAGTGGTCGAAGCTACAGACTTGTCCAAGCACCGCACTCCACACAGAAGCGGGTTGCCTTTTTAATGATGAGTAAGCATTTTCTGCTCGTCAGCTACCGTAGGAAGCATCCAAGCAAACACTTTCTGAAAGCAAAAGTTCCTAGCACCACGACAGAAGTCGTATTTATGAACTCACGGACGTTATCCTGGCATACATAATACAACGACTAAAAACGACGATATACCCACAAGTTGTATAAACTTTAGAAGCTAGAAAATTTTACTTGATGAACGAATTAAAAATATTACTATTTTTCAAAACGATAGACTTAACTATCTTCACAAACTCTCGCCCCTCGAATGCCGTACTAGGAAGTCAAACCCCACCCATCGTAGACGACTGCTACGAAAGAGCCGCGTAACTCTCTCACAACTCAAGTCTGTATATTGTAGCAGACAAAAATCGTAGTTATGCAGACTCGACCCCGACATACTCGACCAATTTTTCGCGTTGCGGCACGCCGCTCCTCTTCGCTTGCCCACTCAAACCCGCTCAACTAACAGCCCTCTGCGTTCGGTTCGACGCTGTAGAAACAGCACGTTTCTTGAGCTGACCGTTAGTTGAGGTTGACGACAATAATCTAGCCCAGGACATAGCAGTGCTGCTACAACAACAACAACCGTGAAGACATTTTCAAGAACGTCAGAAAATCTTACTGTTCGCATGCATGTCTTCAGTTTATTCTTTCTGCCCTGGGTTTCTCCTTGCTTGGATTTGGCTCCTTAAGTTCTGTCTCAGATCCTTTCTTGACTTTGCCGTTCCATATTTGTTTCAGACTAAGGCCTCGTTCACATGACGGGCGCTTAATTTGCAGTAACAACTACACACGTTTCTTTGCATTTTGCTGAAGGTGTTCACACCATCAACGCGCCTGTCATGTAAAGGTCCCAAACAGTAAACTCGAATAACGATTACTATTTACGCTGCAGCTTGAATAGATATCAGCCACAATAAAGAGTCCAGTTTATGGAATATTAAGTAGAAGGACGCAGTTAAATGTAGCTGCAATTTATTCTGTACTTTCGCTATAGGTGTATAGAATATTCTTAAACTAATTAACTTTCACCATACGTCCCACGAAAACATATAAATATCTATGCATATATTTTCTTATCTCTAACGGCTAGCATAAATGACAAAAGCTTTTATGGGGCAACCCATTCGCGCATTCGAATTCTACGTCCTGTACACTTCGAATATTAAAGGTTCGAAGTTTTCTCAAGCGAAACCCCTCTCGAAACACTGTACGGTGGCCGCCAGGAGGGCCAGCTGGATGTCATTATACCACTACTTACATTGCTGCTGCTGTTCTACATAGATACAAAAATACACTCTTCAACATTTTATAAATAGTATTAAAAATGTAAAAAAGTTACGTTAAAACTCAAATCACTTAAAAGTTTAAATTTCCGCAGTAACACATTAGGGAGCCATATTAACTTTGCACTGTTTAAAAAAGTTGCCTTCATTTTCTTCCTAGCAGCATTTGCAATTCGTAACATTTGCTTGCTAATTGATTTGGGATTTTTCTTTTCCGCGCATTCTTCGCCACTTTGAATATTACAATTATAAGATCACCCCCTTTCGGTGAGTTCTCTTTATTTGGCTTACTTCACTGTGGAAGTATCGCACATCTATGCACAAATAAGTACTTAACTCAACTATAAATACGAAGGTGCATCAATAAGTCTGTGACTTTCTGAATTAAGGATTGTTTAATCGGCTGAGAAACGATTTATTTCTTAACACACATCTTTTTAACTGCTATACACTTTGTACAGCGTTTCTTTAATTTCTTGGTGCTTTCGAAATATTTAGATAGATATATTTTTTCCGACTATTCTAATTTTGTGATATTGAAAGATCAGGCATCTTCCGTTTGTTGTTTGCTTTTCTGTTTATTTTCTGAATTTCCGCATGTTTTTCAGGAGTGTTCGCAAAGATTTCCCTATACCGATGGAATAGAGAAAATAATTCTTCTTCTTGATTACCGCTGTAACCACCTAAGGATGCTGTTACGCAGACGACCAAATGATTCCTGGTCACCTCTTTGAGCAACAGCCTGTTACGCAGACAGTGAAATGACCAGCGTATTTCTTTGACTCAATTGTATTTTTTTTTGTAAATTTTTTAACAACGTTTTTCATTCGTGTTATGAAATGAAGAAATAAATTGAGAAAGGGTATATGTATGTATGTATTTTCCTGTCAAAAGCAAACAAAACAAGGGTTCTACTACTTTGTACACATCTGCAGAAAAAGTGTCCATTCTGCTACTAAAAAGGGGAAATAGTACGAAAAATACTCCATTTAACTGCTAAAAGGAAGGCAGATTCGCCTTGACCTTCTTCAACCCGACTCTGTTTCGGTTGCTGATTGGTCTCCGACGTGTTATGCTTTATCTAGGTTATAAAACAGTGATAGACTTTCAAAGGAGTCACTCTATTGCCATTTGCGACGAATTGTAAGCAAATGCGGTAAGTAAGATGACTTTCTAATACCCAAGCGCTCATCCAAAATCAAAACCGCGTTTAAGCTGCGCGCGAGTTATCCAAACGGTTACGGTTTTATTAATCCACCCTCACTTACTTCAATATTTGATTTTAAGGCTGCACGTGATTGGTCAGTTGAGTGGCGGTTTGTTTATACGTATATGTAAACAAACTGTGGTATATAAAATCATATGAATGTTTGTTCTAGTAATTTATCGATGCTCCTTTACAAATTTGCGAACACTTACTATTCATTTGCATATTTTGTCATGTACATTGTACTCGTATTTTATATATTTGCTTTGCATAATTTCCTTTTGTAGGCTTTTAATTTGGAGCAATTATTACAAAACATAAATTAACACTGATTTAATGAGTATTTTTCTTTTACCTACAGCAAGTTATTAATTGATTTTCGTTGCGCATGCGCATGTGTAGGCGCAAATTGCGCCACGGTAGCTGCTAGGACAGTGCGTGTGTAGCTATCAATCGCCGCCCACCATAAGTGTGTGTGATGCCATTAACTAAGTACCACGTTAATTGATGCTAAAAAAAGAAACAAAAAATCCATACGCACTTTTAATACGTCATCGCACTGCAAAAAAAAAATATGAAACACATTTAAATCTATTAAAATAATAAGAGAGTTCGATATTTCGTATCTGTGCATGCACAAGCATACATAAATATATACATACATACATTCATACATAGCTAAANAGCGATTTCTATTCTCAAGTTACATACCTGATGACAGTACGAATGGCAATTATAATAGGGAGGTTTTAGTTTTTTAAACTATAATTTTATTCCTGTAAAAACGTCAACCAGTGATCGCTTGACACTTTTCATGATTCATGAAAAATTCGGGTAAAATCTTGCAACTTCATTCTCTACACAACTCTCCAAAAATCGCTCTCACTTATAGGATTTTGTAGGAATTTGGAGTACGGGATAGTTATTCCTGTAGCTTCCTGCAAGTTCGTGTAAAAACCTGTAAGTTCATGGAGTACTGGATCAGAGCTAGTATGTAAATTCCCCAAAGAGATTTGGTGAATGATGCTAAAGTGACAGTCTTGGCCAAGTATAAATCTATGATTACGCGTCTTTCTTTGCCGAAGTTTTTCTTAATCGCCTTTTTTATTTTTCGCGTCTTTTTTCGCCGTCGAAACACTAGCGCGCCTTTATTCGTGTCTAGTGACGATATATGCTAAGTTTAGGGAAAGAAAAATGATAAGTACTTGCATAATTTGTTAAGATGAAGCTATCGGGCGAGTTTCGAGTTAGTGTCTGTGAATTGTCCCCAAGATTCATAAAATTTAGTACGCGGAGCCAAAAACATTTCATAAGGTGGTGGGCGTCATAGTAAGAAACTCTTTGAATTTCATCAAGAAATATTTTTTTTTAATTTGTGCCTCTTTTTCTACAATTGGTGGACGATAATGTAAATTAATTTTGATGTTCATGCAGATTTATGATTTTATGGTTAAAACCAGCATGTAATATGAATTTCATCAAAATATGATAACATTTACTATTTCCGCCCACAAAAGCTGTGGGCGTGACATCGCGTCGACATATACCTTTTTCCACATTTCTTCTCACTTTAGTGCAGAATAGCGCATATACGAAATTTCAGCGAATTTGTAGGACGGTTACTACTTTTGGCCGCACATTATATGGCAACGGTCCACTGTGCAACGTTGTCACGATTTTTGACAGAACGAACGTTTTTTGTTTCCCCTTCAGGATCAGTTTACAAAATTTTTCAAGTTTCCAAAATTACGATTAATACATGCAATAAAAGTATTAGGAAATTTTTTTAACATTTGTCGCATACTTTCTCACCTTGTTTCTGAATAGCTGCGAGATGTTCTTGATTTTTCAAATAGCCTCTAGAAGGTTTTTTTCATATGTACATTCGAATTAAGAATGTAGTATCCAATACAAAGTGTTATATAGTAGAATCAAAATGAATGGTATGCCTTTGTTGGTTCAATCGTGTCCTTTGCTTATGTGAAACCCACTGTGCCTATTCAAATGAAACAAAACAATAAGCATAATTTTCGTGTAGTTTGATAAAACTTGAAAAAAATCCAATTGGAGGTGTTTTCTCCGGTGACAGGTAACAAGATCAACGGAAATAAAGTCAATTGACATTATTACCTTTTCAAAAGCGAAATAAAATGCTTTGACATTATTGCTCTTTTTGATTTTTTAAAATATAAAATCAGCGAATTTCTAATTTTTTATACAATTTTGATAACCCACAGTATTTTCGTGCGGAACCCGTTTTTGCATAAGCGGCCTTCGGCTGCGCTTAAAAAAAAAAGATAACCTTTCCCGGACCTACACCGGCCTTGCTATCCACAGTATCTTTTGCAGATGGATTTTTTTCATAATTTTTCCCGGTTTTCCCACTTGAAAAGACAGCGAAATATACATGGTCGGAATTTGTTGGCTCGGTTATCGTAATCTCCCCTACGCATTTCTTGCAACATCGCTTTTTTCAAAATGCTTTCTTAGCTCTCATGGCCTAAGGACATGGTGACATTATAAACAGGTGAAGTAATAAAACCGCCCGCTTTATTTTCCTGACCTTCGGCTATCTTATGGTGATTTCGTTTCTACGAAAAAATGTCGCCTTTTGATTGCCCCTTTCTCTGTTTGTGTTCGATTCCAAATTAAAGGCGGAGGGTGAGAAAACTGTTTGTTCGTTTCTTAAAATTTCACACTCTTGTAAGGCAAAAAGGCACACTCTCTGCCCTGTGAAGCTTTGTCAGGGGATATGGTTGCCCTGAAAATCAGATGATTGTTTAAAACGACAGTATTATGAAAAGCTTGAGCCAAACACGGACCAGAAGGGAAAAACACATTTTGCACCGAAGAAGAACAACATTTTTTGGAAGAAACGAAATCACCATTATGGAAATTTTTAAAGGCAAATTTTCAAATAAGATAGTGTAAAATCTTACTTCTCGCACTAATTACTGCACCTGCTATAATTTCACCATGGCCACAGGCCATTGGCCCCAAATTTGAGATTTCATTTTTTCCCCAATGCACCTGTCTTTTTCCTTCCATATAACGTTATTCCCAAGGCGAATACATACAAGGTCGTATCGATTGAACAAATACAACAATTACTTGTATTTCGTTTTTGCTTTTAGCGGGCCATTGTCAAATTTCAGCTATTCTTCCCCGAATGAAAAAGGGCGACAGAAAATGCAAAC
>NW_016158732.1:80164-106382 GCF_001687245.7 Rhagoletis zephyria
ATACAGTTGTGTTCATATTAATAGCAGTGCGTTCTCTGAGGTAGGAAAACATGACTTCACCCAAAATAAATTTAATAAAATTTTAAAGGGCTCTCGCTATTTAATTGCATGATTAATGCAAATATAATTAAAACAAAAAGTTGTATTATTCTTCGCAATTTCTTCCATTAAAACGAAAAAAATTCACAAGTAGTCAAAAAATTCTGTTCACAAAAATAGCAGTAAAAACGAAAGTCATATGGAATTTAACACGACCGCAAAATCTACATCTTTGTGTAAAGTAAAATAAAGATATAGCTAATATTTAGTCGTATAACCCTTATTCCGAATGACGGCGGCGCATCTACGCTGCATTGAGTCCACTAAACGTCTGCATCTTTCGACTGGGATATTTTCCCATGCAGAGCGCACAACTTCCCACAAAGCGTTCGCGTTGGTTGGATTTCTCTCGAAAACACTATGTTTTATGTCCCCCCATAAGTTTTCGATGGGGTTCAGGTCTGGTGGTTGTGCTGGCCACTCCATCACGTTGATGTTGTTATTCCGAAAGAAGTCCCTTGCTCGCTTGCTCGTATGTTTCGGATCATTATCCTGTTGGAAGACCCATTTCAGCGGCATTTCTTCTTTTGCATATGGCAGCATAACTTCTTCTAGGATTTCAACGTATTTGTGCTGATCCATGATACCATCAATTTTATATATTGGTCCTGTACCGTAATAGGAGAAGCAACCCCATACTATTATTTTTGCTCCTCCATGTTTAACGGTCTTGACGGTGTATTGTGGTTGGTTACCAGCATTTTGCGGCCTTCCTACGTACTGACGCCGACCTTTTGAACCAAAAAGGACCACTTTACTCTCGTCCGTCCACAAAACATTTCGCCATTTTGAGAGTGGCCAATTGACGTGAGTATTTGCAAAGCTTAACCTATTCTTCAAGTGCGGCTTGGTTAAAAGTGGTACCTTTCGTGGACTATGGGCTTTCAAATTTGACTCCAACAAACGTCTTCGCACTGTCACTGCACTCACATTAAGATTTAGCTTTTCCTTAATCTGTCGTCTTACTAAANTTTTTTTTTTTTTACCGGGCAACAAAAATAAAAAATTTAAAAACACACGAAACAGTTAGTACTATATTAACGAGCTATAGGTCAAATATTAGAAAAACTGCGTTTTAGCTTTTAAACGTTATGATTATTAAAAAATATATATATTTCATAAATTCTATGCATTTTAGAATAACAATATGGGTCTTAACTAAAAGAGAAAATTCTCTAGAATTAAGTATTGGAAATGCCCTTTTAATAAAGAAATTCTAGACTGTGGTGGTGTGTATATTAGTCCTTAACATATTATTTTTTTTTTTAAATAAGTACTGTAAATTTTCAAGGATATTCAAGGATAAAATTTTTAAAAGAACATTTTCAATTTGTGTGCCAACAAATTTTATATACAGTTGTGTTCATATTAATAGCAGTGCGTTCTCTGAGGTAGGAAAACATGACTTCACCCAAAATAAATTTAATAAAATTTTAAAGGGCTCTCGCTATTTAATTGCATGATTAATGCAAATATAATTAAAACAAAAAGTTGTATTATTCTTCGCAATTTCTTCCATTAAAACGAAAAAAATTCACAAGTAGTCAAAAAATTCTGTTCACAAAAATAGCAGTAAAAACGAAAGTCATATGGAATTTAACACGAACGCAAAATCTACATCTTTGTGTAAAGTAAAATAAAGATATAGCTAATATTTAGTCGTATAGCCCTTATTCCGAATGACGGCGGCGCATCTACGCTGCATTGAGTCCACTAAACGTCTGCATCTTTCGACTGGGATATTTTCCCATGCAGAGCGCACAACTTCCCACAAAGCGTTCGCGTTGGTTGGATTTCTCTCGAAAACACTATGTTTTATGTCCCCCCATAAGTTTTCGATGGGGTTCAGGTCTGGTGATTGTGCTGGCCACTCCATCACGTTGATGTTGTTATTCCGAAAGAAGTCCCTTGCTCGCTTGCTCGTATGGTTCGGATCATTATCCTGTTGGAAGACCCATTTCAGCGGCATTTCTTCTTCTGCATATGGCAGCATAACTTCTTCTAGGATTTCAACGTATTTGTGCTGATCCATTATACCATCAATTTTATATATTGGTCCTGTACCGTAATAGAGAAGCAACCCCATACCATTATTTTTGCTCCTCCATGTTTAACGGTCTTGACGGTGTATTGTGGTTGGTTACCAGCATTTTGCGGCCTTCCTACGTACTGACGCCGACCTTTTGAACCAAAAAGGACCACTTTACTCTCGTCCGTCCACAAAACATTTCGCCATTTTGAGAGTGGCCAATTGACGTGAGTATTTGCAAAGCTTAACCTATTCTTCAAGTGCGGCTTGGTTAAAAGTGGTACCTTTCGTGGACTATGGGCTTTCAAATTTGACTCCAACAAACGTCTTCGCACTGTCACTGCACTCACATTAAGATTTAGCTTTTCCTTAATCTGTCGTCTTACTAAATTAACTATTTTCCGGTCAGTTTTTTCATCTGTCAGTCGTTTTGGACCGCGAGTTTCGGGACGATTCTTGAATTTTAAGGCATTGGAGACCGTTTTCGCTGAACAACCAATTATCTGTTGTATTTCTTTGTAGGTTTTGTTTTCCTGCCGCAATTTTTTTATCAAGGCTCTGGTTTCACTAGCACAATGTTTGGAACGTCCCATATTTCTGTAACCTCAAAGGTTTTATTTATCCTTATTGCTCGAATATGTTAAACTTACCAACAATAATTTGCTTTAAGACAGAAATTGTTTTTACACGCAAATGATTCCGCTCGCTTGTCAGTTAATTGCAGAACTGCTATTATTATGAACAAGCCAAATTCAATGATTAAAGCGAAATGCGTCCGGCACCAAATGCCTCGCTAACTTTGATCAAATTGAAATTCGTACGCATTTACTATACCGTTACCTTAAGCCGAAAACACAATTTAAAACGGAATTTCTTTTAAGGTTTGAGCAGAGCGTTACGTTGCCGCATACCGCAGCTGGCACTGCTATTAATATGAACACAACTGTATGTATTTGAATTCGACAGAATTGTCTCTTTTATTTGATACCCATATTGTTATTCTGCATTGCGGTGAATTTTTGTAATAATAATTTCTTGTGTTATTTACCTCTTTGAAATTTCAAAGACCTTTTAAAAAAATACCGACGTTCGAGAGAAAAATTAGAAACGCAGTATTGTTATTTTTGTTTAAAGTTGACTGTCGCACAGTGTTATTATCCTCATCCAAAATTTGAAACATGACGCCCTATCTCAGCTGCCGATTCAAAAACGCCCTATATCAGCATATTTTCAATACATTTTGAAGTGGGATAGGGCGTTTTTGAACCGAATTTTGAGATAGGGTGTTTTTCAATTAAATTCTGAAATGAGGCGTTCTTGAAAAGTTTTTTGAGATAGAGCGTTTTCGAACTGGCTGCCGAGATAAGTCGATCTTCCACTCAGCCATCGACTGGGAGGTTTCAAGTCTACGTCATCGGGAAGTTGGTCAAAAATTAACTGCAAGATTTGCATACATACATACATATGTACATACAGGGCAAATAAAAGCTTGTAATAACATATGTATATATTTAAAATACCAATTACTCTAATTTAGCATACTTGACAATAAAGATCCCATCTAATCTCAGTCCAATAGACAAGACCAAAAAAAAATAAAACCCTCTTATTTTCTTTTATTATTTTAAGTGCAATTATTTGCATTCTTGTGTAATAAGGAGATATTGTGATTATATTCTGAAACAGAAGAGTGAGATCGATTAAGACCGTAAAGCAATCCAACCTGCAGTAAATAGTCCTTCAAAATTACTTATTCCTATCCTATTAACTTTTTTCTTTTTATTAATTTTCCTACGTAAAATATTTCCACATTCATTTAATTAGTTACATTTCATTTTTAAATATAATAAACAACATTAAAATTTTTGAATATTATTACCTAATTCGTATTTTTTATATTTTCCTTCCTCTAGATGGCAATCCCGTCACCGGCGAGGGTTATAAGCCCAGCAACTCGTTCAACCATTCAGTGCCCAGCCTGAATGGTGCCAATCAGGTCATCAATAAGAATCGCATTCCACCCGGTGGATTCTCATCAGGTCTTTGGTAAATAGAGTTTATCGCCTGTGTATTGTTCGTTCCGCGTTTAGGAAAAAAACCAACAGCAGAGAAGCGAGGGTCTGAGATGAAGTGATGAAACCGAAAAAGAATAAAAAAAGAGAACAATTATATAACAACACACAACCAACCAACACACAAAGAAAAACTAAACTAACCGAACATCATCAAAGCATATATACGATGAAAAAAAAATCAGTTAAAGCAGCAATAAATCCTGCATGTTTTTATAACGATAAAGCAACGGATGGATGGATAGATGGATGAATGATGAGTAGCTGCGGTGGATATAATTGACAGTGTGAGGAAAGCAATTTAAGAAGAGAACCAGCAATGAGAAATAGGCACATTGAAAATTAACAAAATTTCCATTAAAAAAAAAATGGTAGAAACACAAATTATTGAAGGATGCAAGAATAATTAGTATTTAAGAGCTAATCAAGCAGAAATTTAGAAAACCCAGGACACAGACACACACAAACACACGCCAACACTGTTTTACAGTAAAACAGAAAAGCATTTTATCCAAACATTAACGTACATAGTACATATGTATGTAGGTAATATGGTTACCAATGCGATGAACTCTCAAAAGTTAACGTCAGAGAAACTGGCAAGCGAGGAATAAGGGAAATGCAATCAAAAAAATAAATGCAGCAAAAAATTAATTAGTGTTTAAATGACATAAAATTAATAAAAATTAAAAACTTGAAGCAATATTGAGCAAAATGCAATTACATGAAATAAGAACAACTCTTCTGTGTAATAATACTCTTCTACAAGTGACAAATGTTCATAGCAAAATTGAGTTTTATGCATTCAAGCATAAAATCTATAATTTTCCAAAATGTAAACAGCGCGAAAGACACAAAAAACTGCATGGCATTTGGCATTTTCGTACCATCAACATCAACACCAACACAAACACATTTTCAACTCGAAATTTTATTTAGCATTACATGTCGTCAGTTTCACGCCTTCATCAATACACCCTGCATACATACTTCACATATAAACACAACCTAAACGTGTACGAAAAATGTTCATTCAACGAACTGCAGCTCGAAAAAACAAACAGCTCAACGAACTTATACAAATGACGACGTCGATATATAGACGATTGAAAGTTGTTGCTTTAGAATTATAAAAAAAAAACACAGAAACTAAATTTAAAAAGTATTTGCTCAATTTAAAGCTGCAGTTTGTGGGAAAGGTGTATACAAAAAAAAAAAGACACAATCAACAAGCATGAAGCAATTACAACAAAAATGATCGCATGTAAATCCTTTTTAACCGTTTCTGTAGCCAAACCAACTCTTAAGAACATTTTACTTTTGGCACAATTCCAACTAGGCATAAATTAACCTGGATTCTATATGAAATGTAAACACTCATTCCTTCGATTAATAACATCCTCCGCTATATGTATCTACCTAACAATATACGCATACATACCACATCCATATCCACATCCACACCAACGTTAATGAACTGAAGAATTATAAACTAAAAACAAGAGCAATGAATTATAAAATATTAATCACTGCATCGTAATTTAAACAAACAATGATTTTCAAAAAAAAAAAAACTACAAAAACCTTCATACCAGCATACATGCTACATACTCACAAACAACATACATTTAATCAATTACATTCATTTCTACGATATTTGAGATCATACATATTTAATAAATAATCATAAAATGCCTATGATTTGCATTCATTTATTTTAATTCATAATTATAATTATGTTCTCTCCTAATATATATTTTATATCTATGTAAAAGATACATTTATAAACAAAAAAATTACAATACATTATGTATGTATGTATAACTTAATATTAATTTCGATTACTTGTAACAGCATGCTTTTTTCAAGATTCTAAAATTGCACGCTTTTAAGTGAACAAGTTTTTTCAAAAATTTTTTTTTAACAAAAATATCAAACATTTTTTGGTTCATTTAAAAATCTGCAGTTATACTGAATCATCATTTATTATAAACATTTCAACATACAGATTTAATCATATATTTGTACATCTAATTTTAATAAATTAGTAATGAATTTAATTAAAATACCATACCATTTATATACATACGTATAAAAACCATAAACACATTGATTTACACGAACATACATACATGAATGAATACATTTGTAAAAAATTGTAAACAAAATTTTGTTTAATAAAATTTCGTATATTGAAAAATTCACTTAAAAATAAAAATGTTATTTTGAAATGGCAAAGTTATATGGTAAGTTTTGATAAAAAAGCTATTACTTGAAATAATAAATTTAAGATAAAAGAGGTGCATGACTTATATACATAATGTAATGCATTAATAAAAGGTATGCACTGCGACCGAGCGAATCTATTGTGTCGCATAAATAGCACGACAACCCCGATCGCAGCGGAGCACTTAACATCTCGTTTACGGTAAGAAAAGCTTTTGGAGGTAGAGGGTATGTGTAATCATCATTTGGTCACATATGTGAGCTTGGACTTTCCTCTTGTCGTCTGGAAACGGCCTCTCACTCAAAGAGCAGGTGTTTTAATCGATTTAGCTAAAAAATGGCGAATTTTTGAAATCGAACTTTGTGCTGCTAAAATTCGGTTGAAATAAAATTTTTCTAGAAAAAATCGAATTTCATCTTTCTTACCAAAATATCAACTCCTCAACTTTCTTTTATCTGCCTAAATTTGTCATCACTGTATGTGGCACTAGCGCTGGAAAACTATAGATATTGTTCCCACTTGATAGTTTTGATAGTTTAAGTTTTGCACCATCGCTAGTATCGATAGTACCGTTTAATTTTTAACGGGTGATCAAGTTTAAAGTTGCATTTTTATATGAACTTGTTCGCTTTATTTACAAAAACTTTCACACATGCATATTAAACGAAAAAGCCTTTGCACCGATAAATTTAAAATTAGAATGATATAGTAGTGGAAATAGAGAAGAAACTAAGAAACTATCTAAAGTCATAAAGACAACCTAAAAACGACACTATCATCACTTTTAGGTTCCCCTTAATCATGATCATTCTGCATCCGGCAAAGCCCGCATTTTCTTTGTGGTTTTAGGGCCGGTTTCTCCACCTCTGGTTAATAGTAACTCCCCGGTTAAACATCTTTATCGACGTTCTGACTCCATGCATAAATGTAACAGGGAGTCGATAACGTCGGTAACGATGTTTAACCGGGAGTTAGTATTAACCACAGGTGAAGAAGTCTGCAATATTCAGCAACGCCCTATTTCAGAATTTGGTTTAAGAATGCCTTATCTCAGCTGCCGATTCAAAAACGCCCTATCTCAGCATGATTCAATAATTTAAGGTTTGCTCACTACTGACATTAGAATTTTGACACTCGCTTAAATTTCTTACAAAAGGTTGCACACACACGCACCCAGACACTAAGGGAGCCGGTTTGGACAAGAAGGACCGAGAAAACTGTTTTCTGAGCAAAGCGTTAATTACACTGGATCACAAATTTTAATTTTGATTTCGTTCTCCACGCCATTTACCAGTTTGTACGTAGAATCGCTCGCTCATTCCCACAATCGAGTTATTTTTTTTTTTTTGTATGGATACGTTGTCGAGATACTTGCAATTTAACATTATTCAGCTTAAAAAAAGAGTGGTTCCACTTAACCAGGTATATCTTACGAACCAATTAAACAATCGTAATACGAGATACGGCAAATGAAAGAAAATAAAATTTCCCATACACCGTATATGCATCACTTTGCGATAGCCCTAACAGTTTCTGAGGAAATAACTCGTCATTCCAGATGTTTTGTTTCCTTTTTTTTTTTGATTGAGAAATGCAAAATTTCAAACTGGTAACAGTAGAGCTCTTTTTAAAAATCGACTATCCGGCTATTCGGTTAGTCGACTAGTCGATTAGCAACTTTTTTGTCGGTTGATAGTCGAATAGCAATTATTCGATTAACCGCTCGAATTCGACTAACGAGTGAACGCACTTTCGACTAACCGCTCACTATCGAGTAGTCTGAAAATCGACTAACCGAAATTATTCGAATAGTGACAGTTTTTCACCATAAAATTATTGCTATTAGCGTGGTTGGGTTTTGTCAATAAGATAAGTATTCAAAAAATATAAAAAAAAACAATGTTTACTGAAAGAAAACGACTAGTCGAAAAATCGAAAATGAACGGATAATCGACTAGGTGTTTGTGAGCGGTTAGTTGAAAAAGTCGAAGGGAAACGGTTATTCGATTAAGTGAAGTCGATTATTTTTTGAAACAACTTTTGCTATTCGACTAACCGATTAGTCGACTAGTCGACTAACAAGAGCTCTAGGTAAAAGGGAAAAAGGTAAAAAATATAACAGTTTCTGTGTAAATCTTTTGCACTTGTGTTAAAGCCTGTTCTTTTAGAAAAAAATGAAGCTGCCAATGAAGAAAATCTATTGATAAATAAGAANGTTATTTTGCAACTGACAACGTAGGCGTTCATTTTGTTCTTTTCTAGTAGATTACATTGGTCACGATGGTATTTTTGGTACTAAAAACTTAAAGAAAACATAGCTTACCTATTTTCCAAGTGGGAATTAATTTAATTCCGTTTGAAAAATTAATCGTGAAGTGATGAAATATTAGGAGTGTTCGCTATGCAAAAAATTTGTACAAGTTGGTACCAATTGTTACCAAATTGTGTTCGTTTAGCCAAAAACCCAGTAAAACTTGCAAGGAGAGAGCACCATTTTGACATTTCATTNCGACTATCCGGCTATTCGGTTAGTCGACTAGTCGATTAGCAACTTTTTTGTCGGTTGATAGTCGAATAGCAATTATTCGATTAACCGCTCGAATTCGACTAACGAGTGAACGNTTTCCCCCTGAATCATCTCGCGGAAGGAAGTAGAAATTTAGAATATACATTAGGTATCAGACATACTTCTGAGCCGCTTTACAAAGTAAGTTACGTAGAATGTAGAGCAGTCGCTCGGAGTAGTTCGGCGCTTGCAAATAACTTCGGCGGCACGTTATTTTGCAACTGACAACGTAGGCGTTCATTTTGTTCTTTTCTAGTAGATTACATTGGTCACGATGGTATTTTTGGTACTAAAAACTTAAAGAAAACATAGCTTACCTATTTTCCAAGTGGGAATTAATTTAATTCCGTTTGAAAAATTAATCGTGAAGTGATGAAATATTAGGAGTGTTCGCTATGCAAAAAATTTGTACAAGTTGGTACCAATTGTTACCAAATTGTGTTCGTTTAGCCAAAAACCCAGTAAAACTTGCAAGGAGAGAGCACCATTTTGACATTTCATTTGGAGGGGAAGTTGCAAATTCGTGCTGGGAAAATTTTTGCTGGGAAATTTTTGGATTGTGGCACACGGTTGCATTTTGTCAACATTAATTTGAATCAACGAGTTCATTAAATTTAAAAATGAACAATCTTGTTGCGATTTACTAATGAAAGAAGTATGTAAATATTCGTTTATTCAATTAATATAATTAATTCCAAACATTTGAAAGGTNCACAGTATACAGTAATCCAGATAGCCAAAACAAAAAATGTAAATATGCTTATTTGACATTTTGTTTGAATGTATTGGTTGATATTTTTTCACAGTGGTCGTTTTCGTTAACCCAAACGAAATCCAATTTAAATATTTTCTTATAGTGAAAAATATTTTTAAGTCACATAAAATAAAATAACGAGAAAAACACAATTCCAAGCAAATCAAGCGTGGAGCGTAAGCGATTATAACCGGATGCAGTTCCTACATAAGTCAAACCGTGTTCCGAACACAACTTTGAGTGAGTAATGGTGGGCTGACTTTTTAAAATGGTCCCATCGATTAGGCGGTAAAACAAGTATTACTTAGCTTAAGGTAACTCTCTAATTTTCAAATGCGCGAAATTTGTATGTATTTGTTCAGCCGCTTATTCACATTTGAAAGAGGATAATGCATGAATTAATGCAAGTAAAGATGGTTTATGCAGATAAGCAAGCGCGTTTGTTAACCGTATAAAATGTATGTACATATATATATACCAAAATATTCAGAATGACGAGATGAACTAGTTCAGCCCTCTCTGTTTGTAAACACGCTAACTCGAACAAAATTTAGATATTTTAACGAAAGTCGGTGTCGAAGTTGCCTTTGGTATAAGTTAGGTTAGTGTTAAACTTTGGCGAAATCTGCCAATAACCACGCCCACTTGCCACGTAGTAATCAAACATATTTTTGTTTTATTAGTATNGTGTCGAAGTTGCCTTTGGTATAAGTTAGGTTAGTGTTAAACTTTGGCGAAATCTGCCAATAACCACGCCCACTTCCCACGTAGTAATCAAATATATTTTTGTTTTATTAGTATTTTTTTACGAAATTTGCTGTTCAAATTTACATGTCAAATATATCAACAAACATTTGTGGGTACTTTTACATCAGTCGCTGCCTATGGGTTAATGACAAATAAATCCTATACATTCACAATATTTCATGTATTAATTTTCAAATAAGCATATTGTCAATGGCTGGTTTACTGTATACTGTGGGAAATCCCATGATAAAAACNACGAAAAGCACCTAAGAAAATAAAGTGAAAGAGTAAACTGCATTGGAAATCGGAAAATTTAATTAAGTAAAAAGTGGTAATAAATAATATTATTATCCGTACTTCTTATTGCCGCAGTCATTGCCAAACCAATAGCGCTGCTTTCGGTGCCAGTTCCCTTCCACGAGAAAAGTTCTGCTACCTCATCTATAATAATTTGTTTTTAATTAATCATTTATTGACGCCCGCCTTTTTAATTGAGAAGCCATATTACCAATAAAAAAAAACTATAAAAAAACTATAGAAAAAGGGATGCAGAACGAACTAGATCTCATTTGGCGAATTTTGAACTAGTTCGGAACTACTGAAAAGGGGATGCAGCGGGGGGCTTGTTTACTTTAATAGACTTTTGCTGGGCTGGTTTTTCGTTCAAATACGCTTTCAGTCTGCACGTCACAGATGCTTTTTCATAGTTTGGTAATACAAAACTAATATTTGTGTTAACATCTTAACATTTTGGGACCTTCTGGAATATAACCAATAACAGTCAGCACCTCTGCAAATTCAGCTACAGCCAAAGGTATGTAAACGTGTTTTCAAATACACAATTTAGTTTACATTCATTCAAACAAATTTTATTTCAGATTGAAAATACATTTCTCTGCAAATAATTAAAAATTGCTACCATGGTAACCCAAAAAGAAATCATCTTGTTACTTTTTTCGTTTACAACTGGTTCAAAACTATAGAAAATGGGGTGCAAAGCGAACTAGGTCCCATATGTCGAATTTAGGACTGGTTATGAACTATAGAAAAGGTAATGCAGCGGGGGACAAATTCGCCAGTTGTTTGCATGCAAAAGAGATTTATCGCGAACTAGTTCTAAATGTACTGGAAGCGCACCAGTTCAAAACTAGTGATTTTCCCACTGGGGGATGATCGTCGACTGAAAGTGCGCGAGCTAGCAGATATAGTAGGAATTTCAAAAAGCACAGTACATCGCATATTATCTGAAGATTTGGAAATGAGAAAGCTGTGTCCAAGATGGGTGCCGCATTTGTTTACACTCGACCAAAAACATTGTCGTGAAAAAATTGCAATCGAGTGTTTAGCGAATTAATGAATTAATGCTTGAATTGCTACCTCGTGCAACCCTTTCGCCAGATTTAGCCCACTCGGGCTATTTTCTGTTCCCCAACTTCAAAAAATGGCTCCGTGGTCAAAGATTTTCTAACGATGAAGAAATGATGTCGGCAGTTATTGGCTGTTTTGAGGAGAAAGACGGTTCTTATTATAAAAAGGGTATCGAACTTATTGAGCATCGCTGGGAAAAGTGTATAGAAAGGATATTATGTTGAAAAATAAATATATTTTTTCCCATAATTTTTGCGTTTTCTTTGTTAGGTCGCGTACTTCTGGGACCACCCCCGTAAGCCATTGATATCTAGTTCAGTAATATAGGAATGCCAATGCCAAAAGATCTTAGATATATCGGCGGGTTCTGCAATTCACTTCCGAGTTAATTTGAGACAAGTTCGCTTTTAATTCAAAACCAGATATCGATGGCTGAGTGGAAGATCGACCTATCTCGGCAACCAGTTCGAAAACGCTCTATCTCAAAAAACTTTTCAAGAACGACCTATTTCTGAATTTAATTTAAAAACACCCTATCTCAGCTGCCGATTCAAAAAGGCCCTATATCAGCATATTTTCAATACATTTTGAAGTGAGATAGGGCGTTTTTGAACCGAATTTTTGAGATAGGGTGTTTTTAAATTAAATTCAGAAATAGGTCGTTCTTGAAAAGTTTTTTGAGATAGAGCGTTTTCGAACTGGTTGCCGAGATAGGTCGATCTTCCACTCAGCCATCGATATGTAATACTTCTATTTCCATTCGAAATCAAAGAAAGACAGCCTATGAAAATGTTTGTGATTGTAGAAGCCCAGTAGAACTTGGGAGCATCGTACGATTGCTCGGTGAGTACTCCCTTGGGAGTATACGAATACTCCCCATTGCTCCCTATGCTTCTGTGTATAAGCATGTAATTTTGTATACTCCCTTTAACATTGGATGTCCTAGGAGGGGGAGTAATCCCTTTTACCTCCTAAACGAGCAATCGGGGAGCACACACAGAATTATCATCCCACAAACCTCCTAATAGAGCAATACGGGAGTACTCCTATAGTTACCTCCCAGAAACCTCCCAAAAAGACAACAAGGGAGTGCACATAGAAAACATCCCATATTCCTCCCGAACGAGCAATAAAGGAGTGCTCTCATTAGAGACATCCCGAAAGCCTCCTGTAGGAGTAATAAGAGAGCAATGATAACGAACATTTTACATTAGCCAAATAGATTTTGCTATTTATTAAATTTTTGTATATAACTTTTTAATCACGTGCTTTTTTGCAATGTTACAAGATCTTAAAAATAAAACATAAATGATACGTCTTACATAATTGCTTAATTTTAGAATTATATTGCAGAGAAATCATATGAAATTAAAACATAATAATAAAACGGTAAGATAAGATTTGAATTATATGCACCTATATGAACATATAAGTATGTACTCCTTATGATTTCCTGGGTGTCAAGGATGCTTGCCTGTTCAGGAATCCACCAAGCGGGGAAATTGTGAAGGTGACTTTGCTTATCTGACATCTTTGTCACCCATGCGAAGTTTAAACCCCGGGGTCACACTTAAATGCTGACACTAATTTGCGCAATCTGGAAAGTATTTAACGGTGCATTTATAAGTAATACAATACATACTTAATATATTTAAACAAAAGTTGAAGTACATACCAACGGACTTTTATTAAAATCTGTGTGCAATCCAAATAAATTATTGTGTCCTCCTTATGCTTCTGTAAGAAATATTTTCTGTTGTTTTTTTTGTATGATAAATTTTTTCGAAAACACAAATTTCTTTTGAGTGAGGTGCGTATTGCTCTCCTATCAGTCAAAAAGAATACTCTTGGATTTCTCGCTTAGGAGACATCACTTTTTGCTCCTAAGCGAGTAATAACGGAGTACAAAACCGACAAATCTCGCTTATTGCTCCCAAATCATGCCTCAGGGAGCATTATTTCGTCGCTCGCTTAGGAGATCTCTTATTTGACTCCTAAACGAGTAATAAAGGAGTACAAAATCGACAAATCTCTCTTATTGCTCAGAAATCAGGTTAAGGGGAGTACTCTTTTATTCCTCACATAGGGAGATCTCCCTTCAAGTTCTAGTGGGAGTATACGTGTATATTTGTAAACTACTACAAAGAATGAAGTGCCATATCATAACAGGGCCGCTTCAGGGAATTCAACAAACAAACACAAATTTGACGGTATCATGTTTCCTTTACGCTGAAATGTATATCGAGACCTAGCTGCGAAAATGAAGTAACACAACTTTTTTCAAAATTTAATTTTGATGCATAAATGCCTCTTAGAGACCTGCATCAAAAAGTAAATAATAAAAAATATATATATATATCTACATTATTTTAGCGGTTAGGGCTCGGTATGACGAATTTCTCCGATGCTCCTCGTTATTTGGAAATCTGAAAAATTAGAAGATAGAAGATCTTTTCCTAACAAAGACAAAACTTATTTACACATAAAGCGGTGTGGTATTTTATATGTTGGCCGAATCCAATAAAGCACGTTATTCGATTCCCTTCTATGCTGATTGATGCCAATTGGAAATGCCAACTGATGGCAAGTCCTTCTCTAACTGGTATTTTTATCCTCTGCCACCACCAACGGCCCCAGCGCTTCTCATAGATTAAAATTTTTTTCTGTTAACTTTTCATAAGAGCTGTTTTTTTAAATAAAAACCACCACTTTTTTGGTGTTTCTTGTAATTTTTATTATTTTTTTTAATATTTTATTGCTGCATAATTAAATGGAAACTAAATCTTGTCTGATACATCGAATAAAAAAATAAATGACCTAGGTAGATATTTATTTATTTATTTATTTGCAGCTATAATCTAGAAAATATAAACATTTCCTTACAGACCATTTACAGTTAACAATTGCAATGTAATTACTAATTAAACTAGTTCATTCAGTAGCTGCTTAAACCTAGGTTTAGGTAATGAAGAATCAATGTCGGCAGAATTTATGAGCGTATTAAATTCTTTCATCGCTCTGGCAATAGGCGCATTATAAGCATATCGAGCCCTAACCGCCAAAATAACGTTCTCAAATGTTTCTGGATGTGTTAAGTGGGAGGTTAATCTACGCTATGTTGGGGGGAGCCATCATAGGCGTATTATTGTTGAGGTCGATAATGTTGCAAAAAGGCCCAATTTTTTTCTACAAAAGAAGAAACTTGCTTCTGCGCTTGCTGGATGTGTTGTTAAGGGGGGGTTGGATGAGATAGTTGATGAGGTACAAAATGAAATTAAGAAAGCTTCAATTGATTTGAATTCTTTAAAAAGAGCTCCTAAAGCGTGGTGGAATGACGAGCTAAAAAAGCAATATAGACTGGTTTTGGCGGCGAGAAAAAAAGCTGCTGTAACGAACAGTGTTCATGATTTTGAAAAACTACGTCAATTGGAGGAGGGGTGGAAGAAAGAGGTGAAAGAGGCCAAAAGTAAGAGCTATAAATCTAGAATAGTGCAGTTGAACGAATGCCCGAACTCTGTTGAAGCTTGGAGATTCGTTAATCAAGTGAGGGTAGTAGGATCAGTTCGAAATAGAACAGTGAGGATAATGGTAGGTATCTTAATCATCTGAAGAGTCAGGTAGAGCAGCATAGTGGCAATAGTGGTTGGCGAGTCCTAAGAGGCGCTAGTGTGACAAACGATAGTGATGAGGTAGTGAGATTCTTGGTTGGGGATCTTGATGGAGTCTTAAAACGTAAGAAGAAGTCGGCTGGGGGGATCTGATAAAATTACTTTTGAGATGATTAATGAACTTCCACATGAAACTAAAGTGTGCTTTGTGAAAGAGTTAGAAAGTTTTTTCAATAATAATAATGTTAAAGAGGAGTGGAGAACAATTAAAATTGTTCCAATTCCTAAAGCTAATAAAAATTTAAGTGACTATAGGAATTTCAGGCCGATTTCCTTACTCTCTGTAGTGGTAAAGTGTATAAATATGTTAGTTAAGAATAGGTTGTATGACTGGGTTGAAGGTAAAAGTATTTTACCGCGAAATAGTTTTGCGTATCGCAAGGGGAAGTCGGCATCGATGTGCCTAAATGAATGCTTGCATTGGGCTGGTAGGCTTAAACCGGGTAATAAGAAAGTGTTTATGTGTGTATTGGATATCTCAGATGCGTATAATTGTGTTGACATCTCACTTCTAGGGGATATTTTAGATGGTGTTGGTGTTGAGAGGAAGATTTGCAACTGGGTCATTAATTTATTTTCTAGGAGAGTTTTGGCTTTGGGTAAGGAAAGGGTTGTGGTTTCCAATGGTCTCCCGCAAGGGACCTGCTTATCCCCACTGTTATTTAACCTGTACACTGCAAGTTTGCACTGTTTGGGTGATGTAAATACAAAAAGTTTCCAGTTTGCGGATCATTTCGCGTTGTTGTGTAGTGGGAATAGGTATATTGAGGCTATAAATTGTTTAAATGGTAAGTTGAATGAATTCAATACGATGCTAAATAGCTTAAATCTTAATATAAATGTCAACAAAACGTAATTTCTATTAATGAATTCCACTAGTAAGAAAGTATTTTCTCTTAGACTGGATGGAGCCGAAGTGCAGCAGGTTAGGAATATCAAATGGTTGGGTAGGACTATTTCTTCTAATGCTTCAATTAGTCCTCATGTAGATAGAGTAAAGAGTGCTGCTAGTTCAAGTAGAAATCTTATCAAGATCCTTACGACTATAAAAGGTGGTTTGGAACCCAGAGTTGCGATTAACTTCTACAAGGCCTTTGTCAGAAGCAAAGTTGAATTTGCCAACACTACATATGCTAATGCTCCCCGAGGGTTTAATAAGAGGTTGCAAGGTATTTCAAATGATACGCTGAGGAGGTGTCTAGGTCTTCCTCCGAGTTCTCCTATTCACGCGAGATATGCACTGGCTGGGGAGCTTCCGCCTCTCAAAAGGGCTGAATGGCTTACTGCCAAGGAGTTAGGTAAACAATGGATTGTGAATGAAGAATTAAGAAAGGATCTGGTTAGTGAGTACCCTGTTAAGTCGAGTTATAGTTTTGTTTATTCCAAATTTAAGAATATTTTTAACAAAATCAATGTTAATGTCTCCTTTTGTAGACATGCTAATTTTAGTGTGGAATTTTCTTCTTTGGTTAAGTCTAAGAGAGAGTTTAGTAAAGAGCAACTTACTAGTATTTTCAGATGTAAGTTTGATGAATTTGCGAAGGAAGGTTGTTATATGCTGGCGACTGATGCATCTGTAGTGAATGATGTTGCTGGTATTGCTTTTTATGATCCTCAGGAAAAAATGTATAAGATGTTTAAGTTGGAGGGGAATTTTTCATCTACTTTTGGAGAACTAGTAGCTATTAGACAAGCAGTTTGTTTTTTAATAAAACAAAACATAGATAAGTGGGTTATTATCACGGATAGCTTAGCGGCTGTACAGTTGCTAGGAAGGAGGGTGTCTACAAATTTTATAGTGGCTTCTATTCACAATATGATTGCGAACTCGAACTGCATTAGTGCCAAGTTGGTGTGGGTGCCTAGTCACGTTGGTATTGGGGTGAATGAAAGAGCTGATGAATATGCAAAGGCTGCAGTCAGTGAGCGATTGACGATTAATGTAGATCTTACCTTGGGTGAAGCGTTGTGTAAAAATTTTAAGTAATATTTGGACAGAGTGGGAAACAGAATTTAGAGACATCAGCATTACAAAAGGGAGTTTTTTTGCTGGCAATATTAGTGATATTAAAAAGCGTCCTTGGTTTATAGATAAAAAATGTGATTTAGGTGTTCATAACATCAAACTTATTAACAGGTAGATGATGGGACACACTTATGGCAGCACTTATTTAAGCAAGTTTCAGAGAGGTATTGACGATTTATGCGCAGTGTGTAGAGTTAGAG
The DNA here is from genome assembly GCF_001687245.7 of Rhagoletis zephyria. Classification (NCBI taxonomy): domain Eukaryota; kingdom Metazoa; phylum Arthropoda; class Insecta; order Diptera; family Tephritidae; genus Rhagoletis; species Rhagoletis zephyria. Next base: position 97,921 of record NW_016158732.1, read on the forward strand.
AAACAAGCGATCACCTTATCTTTCATTGTAAAAAATGTTCAGCTGCTAGAAGCACTTATACCTTTTTTAATAGATGTAATAATTTAAAAGTTTTTTAATATTTCTAATTTGTCTCTTTTTAGTGAGCTTATACATTTTCTGCATAAGGTAAATCTGGACAAAATCCTATAAAAAAAATTTTAATTATATAAAATATATGCTTTTTTGAATATTTGGATTTGTCTAGCAATAGACCTTTGTTTAAATTTGAAAAATAAAAATACGAGAAATGTGGTTAACTGAATATATACAATTTTATGTTCTAGTATCCTAGATGACTGATTAATTGAATATACTTAATTTGTTGTTCTATCTTATAAGACTGTCATGATTTAACTTTTGACCTGTGGATGGTTGTGAATTGCACCTTTTAAGTGCGTAGTATAGTACAAAGTTTAGTAATTAAAAAAAAAGAATAAAATAAATAAAAACAGAAGATTTTATAGTATTAAGAAGGTTATATATAAGGGAAATAAGAATTAGATTAAAAAAAAAATTTGAAAAAAAAGATAAGAGAGGCTTAGACTGATGTAAGTTTTTCTTAATTCAGTAGTGCCGGAATTATTTGAATTGTCTATTTTCATGTTAGGTATGTTGATTAAATTGGTATTCAGTATTTTTTGCAGTGTGTAATTTCCCTGTAGAGTTAATGTTAATTTTGCGTTTTAGTTTTTCTTTTATGTTTGTAAGTCACCACTCTTGTTCTTCGGTGGATCTTTTCTTCGTTGGACTCAATTGTGGATCTGCGCTTACGACAACGACGATGTTTGACAACTTTAAATTATTAGTATAACCTGGCCCCTGAGGTTATAATAATACCTGGTCGTTTTCAAATGTCTGATGGCATTGTTAATTCAAAAAAAAATAAGTAGGACTAAATACTGATTGTAAAAGTATCCTAGATACTTCTACCTAACGAAATACCGTGTGCTCAAGTAATACATAGAAAGTAAGCAAAAGGCTGAAATTGTTGAAGTTATTTTTTGCTTGTACGAAAAAAGTTGATTCTAATACGCCTGAGATATAAATTAATGAATAAAGATCAACAAAATATTAAACAATTTGTCAATAAGAGTTGCCGTAGCACATATGTATACATTGTATAGCATTGGTGTGATTTTGTCGTATGTACCATACAATTTATTGCTTTTTTTATGAATACGGCCCAATATTTTAACAAGGAGTTTGATCAAACTGTATGAAAATTTTGTCGTATGTGAAACTTTTCGTCACATACAACAAAATGTTGACCGAGTCGCTTGCGAACTTGCAAATACGACAAAATTTTACTCAATGTCTCGGAACCCAAATTAGATATCCGAAAACTGATAACACCAATCGAAAGATCTCATTTAAAAAAATAACACAAAATGACGCTTACGACAATATTTTACCCAGGCGACGATTTCAGCCTTTTGCTTACTTGTTGTGTGCGTGATTTGTAGTATCCCAGTAGCGGAATGGGTCACCGGTGACATCGTCACTAATGAGGATTTAGTGACATCATCGCACTTGCTGTGAATCCTAAACGACATATAGCTGACAATGACACTGGTCACAATGTCATGCAGGTGTACTCCTATTAGACTTATAACAGACAACGTCTTGCAGCGGTCACTTATAAAAAGTCCATTGCAAGATACTGTCGCTTGAATGTCATTAATGATCACTGCATGACCAAGTCAAGCAGATGACATCAACGACGAAATTACCATTTATCTGAAAAAGTCATGAACGACTTTCATACAAACGGAGCCCAAAGTAATTTAAGAGTATATTTTCCGTACAAGACTCTTAAGTGACTAATGCATGACATTCGCTACGGGGATGTCATACTGCCGACCAGCATTTAATGTGAAAATGTAACATACGACAAAATCATTTTATAAAAAAGTGGCTGTAAAAGCTGTATGGGTTACTGAAAATTTAAAAAAAATTTGGTTTCATACTTTTGATACTATGTACAATCAAGCATTAAAATTTGGCAAAAAACTATTGTACAGCTTTTAAGAAATTGTGACTGAATCTTTAACATCGATTTCCCAAAACCTGGCGAAAGTAACATACGACAATATTTTACCCAGGCGAAAAAACAATAACCGAGTCGAAATTTTAGATAATGCCATGCAATTTTCGACACGACTCGAGTAAAGTAGAGCGGGATGAGTATTGAACGTCATTTTCCATGTTTTGTGTACGCAGATTGCGAAAATGAGGCCAGTTTTGGAGTGGCGGTGTATTATATTCTTTAGAAAAATGTGTATAGCAGCTGCTTCGGAGCTGCGGAACCAATTAGAAATAAGAAACATTGCGTGACATTTACAACTTTGCCACCAAAGCGCCAGGCGTAGATTTAAATCCGCAAAATATCGGTTTAAATGCAATAACCGCATTGCATTATGGAAGAAATGGCACAGCTTGGCGTTAAAAAAAAAATTGGCTTTATTTATCAACCTCAGTATTATTCTCTGCGGCAGAACTTTTCAATTTGGTTTGAAACTGCTTATTAGCTTTTGCGTCCTCAATTGGTGACTCCAGTTCAATGGTGACAGGCCCATCATTTTGAATGTGTACTTGCATGTATGCGCCAAATTTGCCATCTATCCAAAAGTAAAAAATTAAATGGTGTATTTACAACTAACTTAAGAACATTTAACTACCTTTTATTTTCGTCGCATCATAGTCTTTTTCCAACCGTTTTAGAAACGAGTTATATAAGTTTTGCGCAGTGTCGCCTTGCATAGCCAAATGAAAATCAGGTTTATTCCCTTTAAGACGGTGATAGAGTGTGAATTGCGAGACGCACAATATTTCCAGTTGCTCATCTTTGATGCTTTTCTGCCAACGTTTACCTGCTGTATCTTCAAAAAGACGTAGGGCGACGAGCTTGCGGACGCTGCCAGTAATGAAGAGATGTAATTTGGTAGTTTAACCTTATTTGTATCAACCACACCTACAGATATTCCACATCCTTTTCCGTGTCCGAGTGCGTTATACCCACAAGCACGCATAGGCCACGTCCAATCGAGCTAACCAGCTCGTCGCCAACTTTAATGAGATTTTTGTGTTTTAGCTAGCATGATAGATTTTTATTTCATAACTTACCGGTTACCTTTGCGGCAGTTACTCTCTGCACAATGGCCTTCATTTAAACAAATTTGCTAAAAAAAATTCCTATATTTTCTGATTCTCAAAAGTCTATCGGTGCCTAAAAATGGCCCGCAGGTGGATTATGTTTACGTTTTCACAACACTGTGTAATCAGCTGTTGCCACGGATGCCACTGTTCGTTGTTTCCAACCAAACTTGGTTCTTTTTCTTTAATTTTTCTAATTTGGTTGTTTGGTAGTATATTCTCTGGTTTGGTTGTTTTTTTTTTATAGAAATTCTACCAAAACGTAAATTAATGTTGCTTTTCCACAACATTTTAATTAAAAAAAAAAACACGGCCTCAAGCTCAATCAAGCCGAATTTATATAAGGTGTTGTTACTAGCTCAGCTGATTTTGTGTATGTGTTCGCCGTACAGCTTCTGATATCAAATTGAAAAATTTTGTTTGAATTTCTACACACACCCTTACAGATTTTGACAGTTTATGCCGCCAAAGCAAAAACAAAATACATGTAGATTTTTGTTTTTGAACTCCTGCTATCGCCTTATATTAATTCGCCTTGAGCTCAATAAAGTTGTTGAATTTTTGTTTTTTGTAATAAGTTTTCCCTTTTTGTAATAGAGAGGTGGATAACAAATGTGGTTGTTTTTTCTTCAGATTTTGTTTTGTTATTTTTAAAGGAATGGCATCTGTGGCTGCTGCTGTAACATGTTTTATTATACGTACTGTACTTGAGTAGTGTTATGCAGAGTTTACACGTATGAGTTTAAGTTCTGTTTAATGCATACATTGGGGTGGCCGTTAATATTATGGAGAAAAATAAAAGTATTTGGATTCTCGGTGTCACCCCATAGAAATGTGCGAATATCCTTAAAACTTAACTATACAATGCTTTGAATCAATCAAAATAGATTCAGAGGTAGCTCAGAGCGCTTAAAACTTTCCATGTATTTGATATGGAAAAACACAATTTTTCGTAGAAATGGTATAGAAAATGAAAAATTCAATGTCAGTGAATATTTTATTTCTTCACTTTTTCTTTTCGGCGGCCGCTGAGACGTAGTAGTAAGCAGTGCGCGCTTCCACTCCGCAGCGCCAGGGTTCAAGCCCTGGTCGAGGCAACATCGCAAAAAAATTTTAGAAAAAAGGGTTTTTCTTAATAGAGATCACCCCACGGCAGGCAATGACAAACCACCGAGTGTATTTCTGCTTGAAAAACAGCATCTCGTAAAATTACAATCGCCGTTCGGAGTCGGCGTAAAACTGTAGGTCCCTCCACTATGTATGAAAACATCAAGGCGCACGCCACAATTCGGAGGAGAAGCTCGCCCAAACACTAACATATGTGTAAGCGCCAATCTATTTTTATTATTATTATTATTATTAATTTTTTGTTCGTAGGAGAGGGAAATGCTTTATGCACTGGCCGGGGGCGCTAGTCTCTATACTACCTTCTCCCAGTGTGGGACTCCCACATCTGGCACCGCAATTCCGNCCAAACACTAACATATGTGTAAGCGCCAATCTATTTTTATTATTATTATTATTATTAATTTTTTGTTCGTAGGAGAGGGAAATGCTTTATGCACTGGCCGGGGGCGCTAGTCTCTATACTACCTTCTCCCAGTGTGGGACTCCCACATCTGGCACCGCAATTCCGCATGTCTTCAGATGCAGGAGCGCGCTGCTAGAGCCTTGGGGCTGCTCTTTTGTAGGGGCGTTTCATTCGAATGTCCTCAGTAGACAACCGTCCACTCGTTTGCAGCGGAGTACGAATTTCACGTACCTCGCAACTGCTTCCCACTTTTCTGCACTGGAGATCATTACCCCAACTATGTTGTTCGGAGTTATGTCCCGTGTCTTTCTTCCAACATTCTGCGCGAAATCAAGAAGTGTTCGCAGGTGAAGAATGTGTGGTACACGTTATCTTCGACGTTTCCGCAGTAGGGACAGAACTGTGAGTCCCATTCTATGAAGATATTCTCGGAAGTAACCATGACCGGTGAGGAATTGCGTCAGGTAGAAATCGACTTCCCCATGCGGTCTGTTCAACCATGTTTGAAGGTCGGCTATCAGGGAGTGCGTCCATCGACCTTTTGTGCTCGCGTTCCAGTTTTGTTGCCACTGCTGGATCAGTTGCTCGCGCGCCCTTGCCGCGGCAGCTGCTCGACCTATCTCGGCACTGAGATTGTAAATCTCTTTTCACTCGTAAGCAAGTAGCTCAATTGGAATTACGCCAGAAATAACTAGAACCGCGTCCGCGGACATTGTACGGTATGCAGAAGCAATGCGTAGTGCCCCTCTGCGCTGGACCGAAGACATTTGAATCCGGTATTTTTTTTACTTTCAATGCGTCGCACAGTGTATTATTTCCATATTCTATAAAATATTAATCACATTATTTTAGATCGCCAAATTTCAAAACAACGTCAAAAATGTTTTTAGAAATGCCTGATAAAGACGAAGCAATAACAACTAAAAATTTTAAATCACGGACGGGGTTCGATTTGGAAAATTATCAAGCGCGATAATATTTAAACTTGTATATTTGAAACTGAATCTAAATGTTTAATTTGTCGGTGTTATGTGATTTATGGAGCAATTGCTGGAATACCATTTTGGTCTTATTTTTTTAGGTATGTTCTTTTTAATAAATATAAATTTTTGAGATTTTAATAAACTAGGACTGAGTACTTATTGTTAAAGTAAAACGATGTTAACTTAAATAAATTTATAGCTATTTATTTATTTCATTTGACCCGCAACCTCGTTATCCGCCACTATTCGATAAAGTTTGTATCTTATTTTATTTGCCACTCCTCTTAGACTTTAAACAACACAATTTTAGTTGCTGGAAATTGCAGGTTTCGATGAAATTTTCTTTTTTCTACTAGGAATATTATTTTCTTCGGGTAATTCATTTGCATTTTATCTCGACGGAGAACAATTTTTATATTGTCGCTTTGAATAGAGAAAGCCTGATTCATTACCTTTCCAATGGTATCCAATTTTTGTAAATAGAGCAAGAAATATTGAACTTATAACGGAGTTTTGTATTTTGAGCAGACTCTCCATCATTTTGCCTGCTGTGTCTAGCATGCAGAGTGGCCGGAAGGATGAAGGAGAGTTTGGGTCCCCTTTGCCCTTGGGTATAAGCACCAGTCTCGCCTTCTTCCATTGGCTTGGGAAAACCCGGGCCCTAAGGCAGCTGTTGTACATGTTAAGCAGAAGATCAGGGCTCGTTTCCGCTGCTAACCTGATTGCCTCCGCTGGTATGCCATCTGGGCCTGGAGCCTTGCCGGCTTTCATGCTTCGCAGGGCTAGCTTCAGCTCGTCTGTCGAAAACAGTGGTGCCTCGGCTTGCTCCTCGACGAACACTGTGTCGGCTCTTAGTGGGTGTGTGGGAAATAGCGCATCCACTATATTCTTAACTCGGGCCTCATCCATCGCCTGTGATGATGTATGGAACTTTTTCATCACTATTTTGTATCCCTGGCCCCAGGGATCGCGATCCACTTCGTCGCATAGCGCTTTCCAGCAGTTCCGTTTGCTCTTCTGTATCTCGGCCCCAAGTGCTTTCTTTGCGCTTTTGTAGGCTGCTGCTCTGGTCAGCGCCTCAGGTCTACCACGAGCGCGCGTTGCGAGTCTCCGCATTCTATGGCAGGCCCTTCGCAGCTCTGCAATTCGGTCATTCCACCAGTATACCTGCTTTTTACCTGACCATGCTCTCCTCTGTGGCATTGAGGTTTTGCATGCCCGGTGAATGCAGCGCATGGTTTCTTCGACCAGCTTAGTACAAGAGTCCCTGTTGTGGATCTCTCCCGTTGTGGGTGAAATACCTTGGGGATCGACCCGGCCTTTGCATGCCGCCTTTTTGTGGCCATACCCCAGACAGCAGAAACACCTTTGGACATCCGCGCGCTCCCGTACGCGGCAGATAATCCAGCCTACTCGCAGCTTCCCCTTTTCAATAAGAATCCGGCCTGGAAGTTCGCCGATTTCCACCACGGCCATTATTTGTTCTCGCGAGTTTACAGCGAGGAGAGAGACGTGAAGTTGGTTGTCTCCTAATTCCCCGCGTAAAGCGTTCTCCACTTTTGGGGCCGTGGTTAGGCAGTCCATGCCCAGAACTTCTAAATGTAAACGTCTAGTGAGAATACGGGCGTCTCCAAGCTGGCCAAATGCACACATTTTACTTAAATGCTGAGTGGTCGCCACAGCGCTCCATTTCGACAAGCACGCCGCTTTCGCGGGTTTTCCGAACAGATCGAATTACGGTCTCGGTCTTCTCGGGTTGTAGCTTACCACGTATCGTTCCCAGCACCTCTGCATAGGTTTTACCTTCAGCTGGCTTAATGATTAATTTGGCGAGACTCTTCTTTTTTCTCACCCTCTTCTTTTTTTTGCGGCTGGTCGTCTCGCCCTTATTGACCAAGGGTTCACCTGGCCGCTGGCCCTGGCTTGGGCTGTCTGCTTTTTCCAACCGTTTTCCGTTGGTACGGTTTTCTGTGCATTATTATCTTTATTACCATTATTATTAATACCATTATTAATAATAATCTTATTACTACTATTATTATTATAGTTAGTATTTTTTTCCTGGGATGCTTTTTGGGAGGCGGCATCTGTTCGCCCGGACACAGGAGATTCATCAAGCATTTCTGATCTTTTAAATCAGGCCCTCGTCTCCTGCCGCTCTTGGTCTGGGACTGCATATTGGTTATTCGCAGCTAACCTACCGGAGTAGGCCGTTCACGATCCGCCCTATGTAACCCCGGTAAGGTCCTGAGCACAGCCCTTACCTAGCCCTTATTATTATTATTATTATTATTATTATTATTATTATTATTATTATTATTATTATTATTATTATTATTATCATTTTGAGCGCGTAGCCATCATTAAAGGCTTTTCCTTTAACATCTAGCAAGTAATTACTTAGTAAATTATTATAAGTTTCAGACAATGATGTTCTTTGTCACAAGATGGTGGTTTGAGAAAAATGCCAAATTCTCCCTACTCTCCATTTTGCTCGGACCAATAACCCAATCCGTTATTATTCTCTATGAACTGCAGACACTCTTCAACATGAGATTTTAGTACTTGAATCTTCAATGAATCTTATATAACGGGTGATTTTTTTGAGGTTAGGATTTTCATGCATTAGTATTTGACAGATCACGTGGGATTTCAGACATGGTGTCAAAGAGAAAGATGCTCAGTATGCTTTGACATTTCATCATGAATAGACTTACTAACGAGCAACGCTTGCAAATCATTGAATTTTATTACCAAAATCAGTGTTCGGTTCG
>NW_016158732.1:106405-111859 GCF_001687245.7 Rhagoletis zephyria
ATCAAGCTCTTAAAAAATCACCCGTTATGAATGTTTATATCAACTCTTTCTGCGTATTTCACTTTTGCTTCATTGTTTTAAGATTTCGCCACCTTTTGGAATTTTCCAAAACCTAAACTAATATTTTGTTTTATAAGAGCATTTTTATTGAAATATATGCTGATTTGTTATTATCAGATTTGAGTCCAGTATTTGATATTTAGTCTATCTGGCCAATCTCGTTCAAGCAAAATTTCCCTGAGATATGATCCAGTCGAAAAGAGGAGCAGCTACGATTCCAAATCTTGAAATTTTTAAATATAGGAGTAATTTGGAATGACTTCCTGAAGGTTGCACTTGGCTACATTTTAAAAATACCTAACACTGATTAAAGACCACTGTGACTTTCTACAATAAAACACAAAATATTTATTGTTAATCTAGTTTTGTTGCCGAAGTTATTTCCAAGCGCCAAATTACTATGAGCGACTGCTCTGCATTACACGCAATTTACTTTGTAAAGCGGCTCAGAAGTATGTCTGATACCAAATGTACATTCTAAATTCCTACTTACATAAGTCGGCGACGTTTTTGTTAAAGCAAAGGAGATTCGTCAGTGAAGTGGTAAGGACCGCCGGGTGAAGTGTAAGTTGCTGGTAAGTTATTGCCGTGTTACATATATGCATGGAGTCGAAACGTCGATAAGGATGTTAACCCTTGATTTGTGTCAACCAGGCTTTAACCAACCGGCCCTCAGAGCGTGCCATGGGTAATACAAAAAAAAATTCTTAATCCTAAGTTTAGCTGGCAACCCTACTCCGAAATATGCCGGAATGAATGGTACATATCTTGAGCGTATATGTACTGTGTATACATAAAAAAATGCTGATTGAAATAAAAAATAAATAAATTGTATTAAATAGAAGCGTGGCAACCCTGATGGAAAATATTTTCTGACCAAAGTTCGCAACAATATCTTTAATTTGATATCCATATTACGATGTTTTAGACAAATTGTGTAATAATAATACTAATAATACATTGGCGCGTACACATATGCTAGTGTTTGGCCGAGCTTCTCCTTCGATTTGTGGCGTACGTCTCGGTGTTGGCACACAATGGGGAGGGACCTATAGTTTTACGCCGACTCCGAACGGCGTTTGTGTTTTTATGAGAAACTATTTTTCATGGCAGAAATACACTCGGAGGTTTGCCACTGCCTGCCGAGGGGCGACCGCTGTTCATCCCAGCTGCAAGTGCAGGAAACACGCATGTCATCTCAGCTGGTAGCACAGAAAACGTACATGTCATCACAGCTAGATGAAAAGATTACTCGGCTACAAGAGAATTTATTCAAAGATAACGCGGAACTCAGAGGGAGACAGGATAAAATCGAGGAAAAACAAGATAAAATCTACGCGCTTATTAAGGAAAAACAGGACAAAGTCGAAGCTAAGATGGATGCGCTTGAAGATCATCTCCGGGGTTTGCAGTTTAATCGTCCAGCTAATTCGACGAACGCTCCCAAGGTAAATCCTTTGTCCTTTGATGGCACTATTCCTTGCCGTAGGATATTTGGGAAATCCCTCAAGGTTTCGAGATTTAAGGACTTATATTATAAAAGTCCTTTAATAATTATCAAAGAGATGAATATTTTTAAGTCTTCAAGGACGTTTATTTTAAGACTTATATTATAAAAGTTTTTTCAAAATAATTATCATTGAGATAAATATTTTTAAGTCTTCAAAGACTTTTATTTTAAAACTTATGTTATATATAATCTAAGTAGGGCTTCAACCGCTACCCGGGTACCCGGGTAGCTCATTATCCGGGTGAAATCATTAGCCCTAGTAGATACCTAAAAACGAAACATTTTAGAGCTAAATTTTGTTGAAGCATAAAAATGGCGAGTTTCAAAAGTTTTAATTCAAATTAAAAGAAGACTCCCTCAAAGTTACAGCAGACGATTTCATATGGAACGACCCATAGTGCATTTATAGTTATTTTAACCTACAGGGAATTTATCCAACAAAGAAAATTAGTGAACAATATTAACGTTGTATTTATAACAGTTTCTAATCTTTTACTGACAAAGAGGCTTGTATTAAAATCAATTTTAAATTCTAGAGATTAATAAACTAATCTCGCTTAGATAAGCCTTAACAAAAGTAATGTCAATAGCCTTACGTGCAAAAATAGAACATATGTATATATTAAAGAATGATAGAACACATTCTCACATTGTGATATTAGTACATATAGGCTGTATTTCTTTATTCATTCTGAACGTTTGGAATAAACTTTTTTGTTTACTTATTCTTTAGAACGTTCCTGATGATATGTAAACGTATATTTCAATGGCATTCTGTTTATTCTGGTTGTGAAATGGGTTTATCCTGAATGTATAAAGAAACGCAGCCATAGTATTTAGTATTATACAATTATGTATTTATAACGCCACTAACTCTTCGGTACCAAGCTTTTTCAGTGTTGTGATGCTTATTTTTATGTGGAAGCATTAAAAGTTGCGTTTTCCCTGCAGTCACCTGGTGGCCCGCTACCAAATATTGGCTCGCCATCACCACTACCACCAATTATTTTAATAATATCGCTTAACGTATATTGACCAATATGAATGTTGACGCTCTAAAACAAAATAAAAATACAGGAAAAAGTTATGTGAATATTCAATTTTAATCCCTTATTTTAGAATTATCTTAAATTTTCTTTTTATCTCACTCACGAAAACCAATAGGCGGGCAGTATTTGCTTAAATATATACCTCTTGAATATAGTCCTCCAAAAAACCTTGTTCATATGTCCATAGATCTGCCAAAAGCTCCAGGCCTAATTCGTTAACCAATGCATGGAAGAAATCATTTATCCGCTCGTCTTCAAGTAAATTTTCAAAATCGATGTAAAGCTCACCAACTGTGATCTTCGAGATAATTAAGGGTTTTTATTTACTAAAAAATTTAATTTTCAATGCGCAATACCTTAATGCTCAAATTTCGTATGCCAAGATATTTTCCAGATTTTAAATTAAATGAGATTCTCAAACTCAAATCCTTTAGATGAGCTCTGTTTGAAAACCAGGATGAATACCAAAACACACATACCGCCAGCTTAGAGTGAAAAGTTGCTAAGTCCCAATTGAAAAATTTTACAGGAGGAAAAAACTTATTATAGCCATTTTCTTCAAGTATTTCGCCAAACTTTGAATATAACATTTTTCCCTATTTATATCAAAGCAAAACACCATACGTATCAGAGGAATTCGATCTTTATAAAAAGATTTCGTACTATTTTGGACTTATCGAATTTTTCGGAGCTTCTTTTGGACTCAACAAATTTTCACTTCAATAAATATAAACGAGAAAACATGAAACAAGGGCCTTTATCTTTTTCGAAATTATGTATTTTTAATTTCTCTAGCTTTCTGTATCAAAATATGAGTTTTCATAAAAAGTGAAATTAACAACTTTTCACTCTAAATTAGCGATATGTAATTTATTTTCTTTTCACTCACTCAGCATCGCCATCGCCGGCTAAATTAACTATATATGCCACTGACCCTTTAGCTGCATAAATAGCTTGTAGTGCCGTCATTGGTAGGGTGATATTGAAAATAGATTTCCTTATTGTAGAAATTCTGAGCTCATTTATGGTAAAATCCGAGAGGCCAGTAATCTTAAAATCCGTTACAGAGCCTCTGAAACTGTTCGAGTTAGAAATTTGAAATTAGTTTTGAGAGATGAAACTGTTTTTAAATTCAAATTTTAGTTTACTCTATCAAATATTTATTATTGATTTCCTCCTCGACATGCGTGATTTGAAGAGGATCCAAAGCAGGTAATCCCAACTGCGGCATCGGATGGCACATGCGTACACGTAATTGTTCAAAAAAGTCCAAAACTACATTTTCGCCAACACTTTCCGCCGTCGGTGGCATTATAAAGCATATAGCCAATGCTAATGCTGTAGCTTTATTCAAATAGACAGAATAAAATTTTGAAGTCGCCATTTTACTTGACATTTATTAAATTGTTTTGCAATGTTGTTTTTTATTTTTAACTTTTTACTACTGTGCCAATTTGGTAATTGAAATATGTAGTTATCTCCGGACAGTGAGCTGCCGGCCAACGTTCGCTGGTCATTAAAAATGTAAGCGTTTTGGCTTTATTTATGTATTGTACACACACTACGGTAACTATATACGTACGTATGTGCTTCGATGAAGAACCCTCTAGAACTTGAAGGGCGATCTCCCAATGCGAGGAATAAAAAACTACTCTCCTTGATCTGATTTCGGAGCAATAAGAGAGATTTGTCGGGTTTGTACTCCTTTACCAATAGCTTGGGAGTCACATGGGAGATCTCCTAAGCGAGAAACTAAAGAATGTTCCCTGAGGCATGATTAGGACCAGAAAGTGATGCCTCCTTGATTGATAGGGGAGCAATACGCACATCGTTCAACAGATATTTTGTGTTTTTGGAAAAAGTTATCATAAAAAAACAACAGAAAATATTTTTTATAGAAGCATAAGGAGGACGCGATAATTTAATTTAGATAGCACACACATTTTAATAAAAGTCCGTCGGTATGTACTGCAACTTTTGTTTAAATTTATTAAATATTGTATTACTTACACTGAGGAGCAAAATCGGAACAGTAATACATAATGTGAATTTTCTTGCGATATATTCGCAATATATGAATACATACTTCTTTGTAATCCAGTTTCGAATTTCACATTTCACATATTTATTTAATCGGAACGCCATAACAGCAATAACTAATATAAGCCGATAAGGAAGAAAATTGCAAAAAAAAACCTAGCAAATAGATTGTTCCAGTTTTGCACCCGATAGGAACATTTTACCATTTGCTTGACATTTCATAAATTGGCAATATCCTATTTGAATATTTTTTGCTTTTATGGGCATCTTGGGATACTTTCGGACAGGTTTTAGACGAAATCTGTTGAGATTGCGCCCCGGTTTTCCTCAACGCCATGCCCAAGATCTTGCATGCGATTGGGTGAGTTTTCGCAATTGAACAGTGGTATTTTCAAACATAAGTTTTCTGTTGATTATAAAAGCTTAGAATTTATACATATTTCGCCCCAGTTTCGGAAGATGTTTTAACCTCAGAAATTGCCAATTTTTTGCTCATTTATAGTCACTTTTCTTTTTACCATCGATTTTACCAGTTCTTACTCCCTAACGCGTAATACGGAGCTACATCATGAAATATATATATACAAACCTAATAGTTTAAATATTTTGGGGCGTTAGACAGAATCCCTGATGCAGGTGCACAGCACCTGAACCAATATTCCGACTGAAAACGTTTAATTTTATCCTCCGAGTTAAAGTTCTAATTAATATTAAGGATGCATTTCTTTATTCATTCTGAACGTTTGGAATAAACTTTTTTGTTTACTTATTCTTTAGAACGTTCCTGATGATATA
>NW_016158732.1:112266-113827 GCF_001687245.7 Rhagoletis zephyria
TAAAACATCTTCCGAAACTGGGGCGAAATATGTATAAATTCTAAGCTTTTATAATCAACAGAAAACTTATGTTTGAAAATACCACTGTTCAATTGCGAAAACTCACCCAATCGCATGCAAAATCTTGGGCATGGCGTTGAGGAAAACCGGGGCGCAATCTCAACAGATTTCGTCTAAAACCTGTCCGAAAGTATCCCAAGATGCCCATAAAAGCAAAAAATATTCAAATAGGATATTGCCAATTTATGAAATGTCAAGCAAATGGTAAAATGTTCCTATCGGGTGCAAAACTGGAACAATCTATTTGCTAGGTTTTTTTTGCAATTTTCTTCCTTATCTGCTTATATTAGTTATTGCTGTTATGGCGTTCCGATTAAATAAATATTGGAAATGTGAAATCCGAAACTGAATTACAAAGAAGTATGTATTCATATATTGCGAATATATCGCAAGAATATGTATCTATGTGCATACATCTATTAATTTCATATAAAAAGAATAAATTACATTCAGTGCATTTCACAGTCTTATTTATAGATAATGTAAACAAAAACGCCTGGACTTCCACTTTGAAAACGTCGACATCCCTATTGGTTACCATTATTTGAGCCAATTTTTCGTATTGCCCGTATTACCGCTCGCGAAAACACAGAAATCGAGAAAATTCATTTATTATGACTTTTACAATCATGCACAGTATATTTTACTTAAATTTTTTATAAAATTTTATTATTTAAACCCACGAAAATAACAATTGAAACGTTCTCCGTCAACAAATTTGCAACTTAGAAAAACGGAGCTACGATCGAAATGTAGAATAGGTATAATCGTAAATTTCGAAGATTGATCGAAAGGAAACGGAACGCAGAATACCAAAGTTGCCAAACGGAGAAAATTTCGATTCGAGTCGAAATGCAGAATAGGGCTGAGTGATACGATTTCTGTGGAAAGCTCAGTTTTGCGACTTTTATTACTCTGTCTTTTCGATGTCAACCCGTAGGAGAAACAACCTTGGCCCGCTCCCATGACAGTCGGATCTACGAACCGGGACGACCCAGATTTATGTACATATATCTGGCCAAGGACAGGGAAAACTAAATCGTGGACGTTCTTAATCGAATATACTACATCTCTTTAGCAGAAAAAAGGCAATTCCCATAAAATCCGTTCCCTGATGATGACTTTTACAATCATGCACAGTATATTTTACTTACTTTTTTTTTATAAAATTTTAATATGTATATATATTTTTATATATAAACCCACGAAAATAACAATCGAAACGTTCTCCGGCAATAAATCAGCCCTATTCTGCATTTCGACTCGAATCGAAATTTTCTCCGTTTGGCAACTTTGGTATTNTCGAAATTTACGATTATACCTATTCTACATTTCGATCGTAGTTCCGTTTTTCTAAGTTGCAAATTTGTTGACGGAGAACGTTTCAATTGTTATTTTCATGGGTTTAAATAATAGAATTTTCTAAAAAATTTAAGTAAAATATACATATAGTATATATGATTGTAAGTCATCATAAATGAATTTTCTCGATTTCTGTGTT
>NW_016158733.1:0-74412 GCF_001687245.7 Rhagoletis zephyria
TGGTAATGGTAATGTTAAAGCTAATGATAATGGGAATGGTAAAGCTAAAGGAAATGGTACTGTTATTGGCAATGGTAATAAAGAAAGTAGAAATGGAAATGGTAATGTTAATGGTAATAGTAAAAGTAATGGTAATTGTAATGATTATGATAATGGTAATGATAATGGTTATTGAACACTAATGGTAATGGTAATGGTAAGGAAGCGATTAAGACCCTTTGATGTGCTGTATAAACTAAGCCTAAACCAAATATTATAAGCCGTTTGATAATTGCAGAAAAATTTGTATATACCGAGGCTCAATACGATACGGTGCTAGTAATTGTAATAGTAATGGTATTGGTTATGTTAAAGGTAATGATAATAGGAATAGTAATGGTAATGGTACTGTCAATGCCAATGGTAATGATAGTGGAAATGGTAACAAAAAGGAGAATTAGGAATGTTAATGGTAATAATGATGGTAATGGTAATGGCAATGGTAGTTATAATGGTAATGATAATGATGATGGCAATAATATTCATAATTGTTTACTAATGGCAGTGGTAAATTAATGGTAATTATAATGATAATGATCTGATAAAGACCCATCCTATTTGAAGTATAAACTAAACCTAAACCGCATTTTAATAAGCCATCTGAGAATTGCCGAACAACTTTTAACGGGCGAATTTTGAGCAGTTGAAGTAACAACCTGCTACAATATTTTGTTTTTGGTACCTTGCGCTGGAGTTACACCCACACACACATTTTCTCAAGTTTGAAGTGCAACTAAGTAGATTTAAGGCCTTCCTTTAAGTAGTCAACAAAAGTCAAGCACGCGCGTTTTCCGATTAAGTATAATGCAAACATCAAGACTTAATAAAGAAAATGCTAATCAGCAACAAATACTTGATCGCTTATAAGCTAGTACTGTAAAAGTCTTAAGTGCACTTTGCGCAAACAAACGGTGTACTTCAAGTGGCATACAATTAGGCGCGCTAACTTGTTGTATTGAAGATTTTATAATGATTTAAATGCCAGAAGTAAACAAGTAGCTAGTTCAGAGTGGAAGTTGAGATGTATTGATTTGCAGTGTCACGGAAGATAAGCTTATAGAAGTAAAGAAGGAGGAAAGTAAAGCTGGAAGGACTGATATGAAGGTCATTATGAAAAATAAACCTACTCGCTGGGTCTAAAGGTTTTTATGATGCCGAGTAAAACTTAATATTTAAGTAAAAAATATTTGTCATTCAAAATTAATTTAACGAATATGATACATCTATGCCATTCTATCTCTAGAGTGTATTGTTTTATAATAAAAACCGCCGAAGTCGGCATAATATTTTGGGAGTGGGGAATAAAAATTCTTTTATTAATTTTTTTTTATAATTATCTATGGATACCGGTAAGCGTGATCTGCTAAAATTTGTATTAAGTCCCCATCCTCGATCATTGAATACTAATTCCAACAGAAGAGTTCAATAATAAAAATTTCATACTAAGGTAAGGTAAGGCAAGTACAAAATGTAGGGGTCGCCAGCTTAGCGCTTAGACGTCTTTTATTTCTGTTCAAAATAGAGCAATGCTTAATATGCTCATTGGAGACAGCTGCTAACTAATTTAAATTTGTAAGTTTTATAATATTTTTCGAACAAAACTGCAAAGAGAATTGCATTACTTTCCGGCTTGAACAGAAAAGGAAATAAAAACACTACGAAGTGATATGTACTCCAGCGCTGCAGCGGCTGCCGCTAGTGAGTGGATGAGCAAGTGAAGAATGAATAAAAAGGACACATATGTTGTAACTAAATAATAATAACAAAAAACACAAGGTGTTAAGAGAGTTAAACAACATAGTAAAAAGCAAAAGAAAAATTTGAAAAATATTCGATAAAATATACATATAGTACTGAAACACAATTTTTGCTGCAGGTTTAACTTACACAAAGCACAAATGTAGAGCAAGAACCACAACATCAATATAACAACAACAAAAACGATAAAAAGTACGAAGCGAAATGTAAAACAAAAACCAACAGAGCAACAATAAATTGCACTTAGTTTCATATCAATGCGCACTGAGGTAGCTTGCTTGTGAACTTCCGGTAGCAGCAACGCTGGAGAGAAATATTTTTATTGTTATTTACTACTTTTTATTATTTTTTCTTTAGTGCTTTGTCACATGCATGTTGTTTTTCTGGAGAGTGTGCGTGGGATTAAACCAATAATTCTAAAACATATGTAGGAAGGTATGGAGGATAAAGTAGGCAGCTAGTCACCTTTAACAATTTAGTTGCAACTTGCAATTCCGTAATGGAGTAAAAGGAAGCTGTGGCAGCGGGGGAATGCCAACGAAAGGCAGCTGAAGGTGTGAAGACCGTAGGATAGGCTTGAAAGTCTTGCTAGACTAGTGTGATAAAAAGCCTAGGGCGGAAATTTGGTAGGCTGAAGGACAGTTAAAAAAAGAAGGTAAAATCGTTGAACAACGTAGCAGGAAATCCAGTAAAGAACAAAAAGTTTCTGAAAAAAGAAGCCTGTTGTAGCAAGGGGCTAATCTAGGAGCAGGAAAGGAGAGAAATTCCTTATGAATATATATGTAGTTCAAAACTACAAAGGAAAAGACGATAAATATGCAAAAAATGGAATAAACAGAAGGAGAAGTTGAAAAGTAATTTATTAAGAGCGAGGAGCAGACTATGTAAACAAGAACTGGTAATAAAAGAGGAGCAAAAGAGGATAAGGTGAACAAGCAGGAAAAAGAAAACTTGCATGAAAAGTAGTAAAATGTATTGAAAAAATGGAAACTTTAAAAATCGAAAACGCCCTATCTCAGAAAACTTTTCAAGAAGGCTCTATCTAAAAATTAGGGCGTTTTTGAATAGGCAGCTGAGAAAGGTCATTTTTGAACAGAATTCTGATGTGGGAGGCTCTTCGTTCAAACTCTTGAAAAGTTTTCTGAGATAGGCCGTTTTCAAATCGGCTGCCGAGATAGGTCTATCTTCTACTCAGCCGTCGAAGTAGAGAGGCAAACAAGGAAAACAATAAGGTTGATAGAAACAATGAAAGCTATGGGAAGAAAATACCTTTTTTGATGAATTATATAAATTGTGTAATGAACGGGTTAGGAATCACAGACGAAAATCAGGAGCTCAAAAGGCAGTAGAAAGCAGTCTAAAAAAGAAAATACAGGGAGAAATTAGTAATAAAATTAGTAAGA
Organism: Rhagoletis zephyria; assembly: GCF_001687245.7. Taxonomy (NCBI): domain Eukaryota; kingdom Metazoa; phylum Arthropoda; class Insecta; order Diptera; family Tephritidae; genus Rhagoletis; species Rhagoletis zephyria. Next base: position 3,201 of record NW_016158733.1, read on the forward strand.
ATAAAAATAAGTAACTGGTTCGCAAAAAATGATTTTTAAAGGTATTATAAAATACGGAAATAACACTGTGAAAAGTTTTTGGCAAAAAAGGCAAAAATATCAAAGGAGTAACGGTGACTAATGAGAAGAGTGATAAATGGAGAAAAGAGACATTAAAAATGAGAGATCAAAGAAAAGAGAAAAAGGGAGGCGAAAGGCAGTAGAAAACGGGCACATAAGAGGTTTCTGAAAAATACCAGGAAGCAGGAATTTAAAAGGTTTTGGAATAAAAGGGACAAAGGGCAACAAATGAGAAGTGGAACGAATAAAGATAAGCTGGAAAAGAGGGGACGAGTTTTCTTTTAACAATTAATAGAAAACGGTTTTATAAAAAAATGTATGTAATAAAGGGGATAAAAAGGATAATAAACGGAGACAAAAAACATAAACGNATCCCATAATATAAAGAAAACCGAACATTTTGGAATTTCCTGCTGCCACCTCACGGAATTGTGGAAAATGGAAAAAAGCCATGCGTATTTTTGTATTTTGAAATCAGTTAATATCTACCCTGGCGTATTTTTCTATAGGTTTGACACCTAATTTTTAACGTAAGATATTTACTTAATTTAAAATACTCAAAATCTTAAAAAATTTTTAAATTTGCTTTTAACATATTCTTTGTAAAGAATTCTGATGTACTGAGTAGGCTGATATTTGTGAGTAAGAACATCCCTTATGAAAAAATTGTTAGTAAAATTTTAAAGTTAAACAAGCATCTTAGTTTTAGTTTTTGAAGATTTATGAAAGGAGCCATTCTTGTTCGATCATAAAATATTTTGTTTTACGATTTTATAACAATGCCATGAACACGAATCTTTATTCTGATATTCCTCAGTTCTGGGGGTGAGACTGGGATACAAATTTGGACCAGCCTAATGTGCACACAGCAACAAACTCGCATGTAATCGTGTATCAACCGTTTTACATTTCATATATGCATAAATGCCTACAAGGTAGGCCAGTGTCAGGTAATAAAAAAATGGACAAAAACAACAATTTTTGCAAAATAAATTCATTTCTCGCTCACACATTACCTCACTCGCTCTCACTTAATTACAGCAGCTTCATATCCCACTATCCGCATTTTCATTCCAACTCATTAATAGTTGTCTCACCACCAGCTTCCCTTGATCGGGAAATAAATTTACACACAAGGATAGCTAACACGTCATGGAGCAACGCGACGCTTATTTCACTTATGTCGCATACCTATAGACCTCCAAACAGACATGAAAACATACATATGTACAAGGGAGCGAAATAATAGGACTAAGTTGTTGCGCTGGTGCCAAGCAGTCTGCTGTGGCTAAGCGTCAGAGAGAGCACTGGTTACAGGGTATGTGATAGAAAAATGGCCCGAAAGAGCTAACTGTTCTGCGCCCTTAGCCGAAAGACTGAGAAGCTTGCATTTTCGAAAAGAGACCGATGGGCGTTCATGTGTTGCAATCAAGGGTAAGGTGCTGAATATGGCTTTAAAAGTGGAGATAGAGAGAGCATTAAGGCGAAGGTTCTTCTTCTTCTTCATTTCATTCAATTTTAAACTCGAATTTTTTATCCCTCCTTCACCCACTCCCCACTCCAGTCGCGCTTATAGTAAGCTTAGCATACTGCCTCCAGGACAACTTTTCTACTTATTCGTGTCTCTCTCTCTCTCTTTTCTCACACTATGATTAACACTATCTCTCTCTACTCTCTCTTTCTATATCGCTCTGTTCAGCACCGCTTCGCCATGACTTACATGCATACAACATAAATATTTGTATGTTTCCTGATTACTGTCGGCATAGCCTTGTCCTTTGCTTTACTTAGTTTAGCTGACAAGCAACGCGTCCAACAGGTATGCAGGACCTTGAGCTAAAAAGCATGCAACAGCCTTTTTTCCCCACATTTTTTTGCTTCATGTGGTTTAGCTATTTTTATTCGTCGCTAAAGGCTGCTGATAAGGTCGACGTAGGATAACAAGCATAAATACATGCATACATATGTATTTAGTCGCAAATATATACATAATTATGCATTCATATAGCGCGACAAAGAAATGCATGAATGGTTTTATATTTTTGGCGCGAGGCTGCGTACTTGACCTAACAAACCTGGACAGTACGAGAGAGTGATTGAGGTGCAGTGTTATTTAAAAAATTATTATTTTAAATGCAAGGTATTAGACATCTACTGGAAATAGATCTAAGTGATTTCCAGAAACAGACGGCAATGAAAGCTCCGAATATGTCAAGAAAATTCCAACTATGAATACCTCGCAGTGTAGAGCCTTTTTCATTTGCAAGCCCACATTATGAAGAGCTGTTGGAGCTGCAGAGCTCAACCCCGCAAGAGTCTCGTCAGATCGGGAATGCGAGGAGGTGCCCACAAGGCACTAGGTTGTCTTTACGGCTACTAAGGCTCGTCATAACAGCACCGCCGTGTGTTTCGTTGAGCGCCGCTTTATTTCGCGCCTCGTCGAAAGAACGATCTACGTACGGCTCGATGTTCGTTCTTCAGTCATTCAGGTGCCATATCGCCATAACTGACGCGAGGATATCTATCCGAATCCCTTCGATCAGATGGGTTCTGGTAGTGATTTTAGCACAAAGGCTGTCGATGTTTGGGCTGTTGCCCTTATCGTGCGATTGCGACGGTGTTGACATGAGACGAATTTGCAGGCAATTTTAGAGTTGAATAGTTGAATCAAAAGTTGGAAGCGATTAGATGAAAGGCCGTTCAGATCAGGCGATAAGCCGCTTTTGAAGCGCACTTTTCGAAGTAAAATGCGAGCCTTTGCTGTGCCTGCCGTCATTTTCCCGAAGGCTAAATATGTATAATTTATTTATTGCTTTTAACTTGCTGACAATTTCGTAATTGGTATTAATTTTGTGGTTTTCATTATTATTATTATCACGGCAATGAAGCTGAGCGAAGCAATGAAAACAAAAGGGCGAGCGCGAAAGTGAGAGCCGTCACTGCCTTCACACATGAAAGTGACTAAAAATAAGAGAGTTTTTAGGCAGCGCAAGGAATGGTGGCAAGCTGCTGTGAGTGAGCAGCCAAAACTTCAGTGGCGCTCCACAAAGTATGCTGCCTCCTATGCTACTAGTGAGAGTTCGCAGGTGCGTGTGCGCTAAATAGAAGCAACAGCTGCGCATCCTGTTGCTTCAGCACACCTTTAGAACAAAAAAAAAATACATGCACCAAAGCGACCTTCATTTCTGGTTAGAATCATAATCCGACCACCTTCTCGGCGCGCACAGTTCGTGCGTTTCGTGTAACTGCGCTGCCCCGCCACGGCGGCTATAAAAAGGATGCGCAACACGTCGCTGCCGAACAGTTGCTTTTTGGTTGTTGCGCCGTGTTGTTGAGCACGAACAGTAGCTGTTCTAGCCGCCGAGGACGAGGCAGGTGTTGACGAGCGAGAAGAAGCAGCAACAGAGGAGGTGTGCCGACAGAGGAAACGAGCCAGAGCAGCAAGTGGCGCTGTGGAGTCGACATCGAAATTCGAAGGCGCTCCGCAAGGATGCTGCGCTTTGGCGAAATGGAGGAGTGAATAAAGGCACGTGAGAGAGTGCTAGGAGTTTACGGCATATGAGCAACCAAGTCGACTACTTCGCCAAGCTGCTGAGCGTCACACTGGCTTCAGACGCGTTTCAACGACGATAGTGAACAGTTGTCGGCCACGCATTATTCTACGCAGCTGCCTTGCCACTTTTTTTTGTATATGCTTGGGTGTGTGTTTGTGTTACTCTGGCCAACCAAACCAAAAGCAACAACATAGCGGCGCAACAGAGTACAACAAGTGTGCGATAAAGATTCGCCACCCCTTTTCTTTGACTGCTGAATTGAGCAACAAGTCGGGATGCATTGTACAGGCGGAAATTGAAGTTTGCAAAAAAATACTCATGTGAGTCAACAAATGGAACAGGCGGGGAAAAGAATAAGTTAAAAGGATATAAAACAATAGAGTGAAATATCCAAAAACTTTTTTATAATTAAAAAATTAAAAAATAAAAATAAAAATTTGAATATCATGTTAAAAAGATTACAGAAAAAAGTGCAAATAAAAAATTATTATAAATTTTTTCGTAATTTTTCTAAAACTAAATTAAAGCGGCGAAATTTAAAATGAAAACCAATTTTTTTTAATTCCCCAAAGATCGTGCGTTAAAATTGTTTTTGAAAACTGAATTTGAACTCAAAGCCAAAAAGTGAAGTTTAAAAGAAAGACGAGCAATAAATGTCCGCAAAGAAACATATAAGCGAGCTGAACTAGGCCAAAACACTGAAAAATTGTTTGTCTGAAATATGAACATCTGGAAAACTTAAAGTCCCAAACTAAAATTTTAAAACCAAAATTGAACCTAAAAATTTATAATATTTGTCAAAGAAATACATATATAATATATAATAATATATACATATGTATATAAAAACTTCAAAAACCACCAAATAATTTACAAAAATATAAAACAATATATATGTGGAAAAAAATTTTTTAACTCTAGGGAAGTAATATACTGAAAATATGAAAAGATGTGCACCAAAAAACTAAAACCTAAAACTAAAAAATTTTAATTTCCAAAAATCAATAAAACTTTAAGAATTAAAAAAAAAAACTAGATAATATCAACATCATTGTTCCCTGAACAATTTTTGAAAATTTCGAAAACTTTTGATGTTGTTGAATATATAACATTTCTTTTGTGAAGATACAAAGAGGAAAATTACAATAATTAAAAAATTTTCAAAAACACAGAAAAAGACACACACAAAAACGACATTGAAAAAACTATAAAAAAATTAAAATAAAAAAGTTTTAAAAAAACATTGTTCAAATGCTCAATTCAAAGGTTTCCGCAAAATAAGATAAAAATAAATTTGGCCGCAAGAGAAAACTTATTATAAAAAATTCGCTCACAAAAATTGCAAGCAAAAAAGCAACTAAAAAATATTTTAATAGCAACTATTTTAAAAACTTTCATAAAAAATTTTAAAATTTCGCGCAAAACTGAGAATTCTTTGAAAAAAATTGCCACACATGAAAACTAATGAACTACTACATGTAGTACAAAAAGTGATCTAAGTTCTGTATAAAAAACTTACAATTTCGCGAAACTAACTAGGAAATACATATATGTACTTAAAAGTTGTACAAAAGATAAAAGTAAACGAAAATGTACTGAAAATCACTTGCCAAAAATTAATTAAACTGTTGCGTTAACTAAAAATTAAATACAAATATTTTGAACACAGCGCGCTACCAGCATATGTTAATAATAATAAGTAAAAAAGAAACAAAAATTGTGTTATAAAAAAGGAAATTTATGCTATATAATTAAAGTTTTTGTAAAGAACACTAATGATGTAAGGACTAACGCAAGTACAAAAGTTAAATTAAAACAAAATGAAAANCTGAAGATTAATAATAAAAAGCTGCTAAAAAAAAATTTAAAATTAATATTTCTTAATTTTGGAATAATATTTTTTAAAAGAAAGATTTGTTTAAAACAAACCCAAAAAAATGGAATTTTTGTTCTATTGCTGCAAAAAGCCATTAAAACTGAAATAAAAAAATAAATCAGCCATTACAGCCATTAAAGTTCTCACCGCTGATTAGTGTTAAAGTTCGATAAGTAAAACAAATGTTAGTAAATAAACAGTACCAACCAGAAACAAAAAAATCTAGCAAACTTATAGATAATGAAACAAACCTGCAGAAGATTTATGTTTTACGCGACAAAATATTCAGTCAGCTAATATAAACCAAAAAAGGACTTAGCTCCAACGAAAAATTAGAAAATTTAAAAAAAAATTAAACTTCAAAAATCAACAAAAAGCAAAAGAAATAAAACTAAAAACAATTTTCAAGCATAATAGCCAACAAACGTAAGGAAACCCCATAGCAATTTACGCAAAACCAACAACAAATTTGTACAACCTAGAGTGTTGTTTGGAATATTTTAATTCTCCCGCACACTAGGTCAGCGCTACACGCCAGTCATTGTAGTGAAAAATGGCAAGTTAAGCTTTAAAAGTGTGGAGAATCACAAAAAACTATTAGAATTAGCAGCCAACAGAAAGAACAAAAGCCAGTAAAATGTAAGTAAACCATTTTTCAACAATAACAGTATTGTCACTCACTTAGTGAAATTATAATAAGAAAAAGTAGCTTAGGTTTAAGAAATTTAGTTTAAGTTCATTCAGTTTTAAATAGCAATTAAGAAAATTAAGGAAAAAAATTCAAAAAAACCCATCCTGGCTTAGCTTTTCGAATTACATAAAAAAAAGAAAAATATCTAAAATGATTCCGTAGTAAAACTCACTGACTTAATGCTACGAAGCTGACCTTTATAAGGCCATAAAAGGTAATAATACCTGAAATTTATACCTTTAAAGCGATTATCGTCCTGTTTAGCGGAGTAACTCAAGTTTGGTACACTGATGGTTCCAATCTTGAGGATGAGAACACTGGGCGTGTATGGACCTACAGTTAAAAAAAGTGTCCCGTTGGGCGTATACCTAACCATTTTTCAGGCGAATGCTTTCGCAATTGAAGTCTGTGTTCACGAATGTCATCACAGAAGGACTAATGGGGCGACAATTAACATCATGTCGGTTAGCCAGGCACTTGACTTTTACAAAACGGTGTCAAAAGTAGCAGACAGTTGCAAAAAGATACTGATAAAACTAGGAAACAACAACAGTATAGCCCTGTGGTGGATTCCGGGCCATGAGGGCTTCGATGATCATGAAATGGCTGGCATCCCTAGCGAAATGTGTTGCCCAACGCAATCCCTCTCTGCTAAGAGAGAGGTACCATCTACACAAAATCTGACTCTCTGAGGAAACGAACTGCAGGTTTTTTGGGCTACAGGAGGATTGTGATTGTGATTACCTACGTATAACTCGACTTAGGTTTAAACACCTTCGCGAGCGACTATCATCTCCATCCAGAAAGTGGAATATGACACCCTCCTAAGCGCTTAATTTCATGAAAATAATAAGGTTCGAGTGACTAGATAGGGGTTAGCATCGTAGATCTAGCGAGGCTGCAGCGCTATATGTGAGTTGAAGGTGAACCAAGTGCTTATATGTACATATTACTGATAGCGGAGCCTAATGTTGAGTGATAGTTTAGGAGTAGCAGGTCCAAAAAGCTCCGAAGATTAAAACAAGAGTGGCACTTTGGACGCGTTCTACTTAACTTTTTGATAAATTGTTGGGCGTTGCGCATTTAATACCTCTTAAATTTCGAGATCGCTTCGACTTTTGGATATGAAAATAAGTTGAAGAGATCTTTGTCTCTGATACCCCCGATCATTTCGAAGCCTTCCATCAAAATATGTACATAATACGCTGAAGCATTAAACAAATTCAAGATATGTTCACTACTTCTTTTTGGAAAATATTGGTGGCGAGTGGTTTGAAAAAAAAAAACAGCAAAAAACCGGTTACCGCTTGTGATTAGATTTTGGTTATTAACTGGGCAATTGAAGAACAATAGAATGAGTCCATGCCCAATCAGGAAGACCCTTCCGTGTTCCGTGAATCATTTTCACTGAAAAAATGATTTATGGATTAAATGTGAGATATTATCTTCCAGGCTTGTGTTGGACATTATCCAACTTCCATTGTTCCGCTAAGTGCGAACATCAATTTATTTTATATGCTTAAGCATTGACTTGAAGAACTGAAAGGCTAAGCCAAGAAGAGTTTTTATGTTATTAAGAAGCAGATACAATATTTTTTTATTTTAGTAAATAGTTGTATAAAAAAGCGCAAGTACACATAAATTATCTAAGGTACTTTAAAAGGGTGCATAAAGAAGTCATTTAATTTGAAGTGATTTTTTCTAATGTCTATGCCGTCAAACTAAAAATATAGGATTATTTAGTCTAATTCGTGATAGTTCCCTTAACCCTATATTTGTATTGTGGATTTTAAGTGCTTTTAATGTAAGCAAATGTGTATTGCTTGTCATAAATAAATTGGAATCAAATTTATAGGAACATTGAACTATCAAGATTTTAAATTATAGATAACTTAAAAACTTTTTCGCATGCTCAATCCATAAGTGCAGAAAGAAAGAAAGGAAATTGAAGGCTAACAACTTAAAGTTTTTAAAATTATGGAATAAGCTAATACCGAATTCTTACTAGGCATTGAAATGAAACAAAATTGGTGCCATTTAAAAAATGCCATTTGGAAATGCACTTAATGACTATTTTTTGAACGTACTGACACGATTATTTTTTAATGCTCAATTTTTGTCATTAAAAGTTTTGCCATTTAATGCCTAGTGGATGAATCCAAAGAAAATATATCATGCTGTAAAAAAATTGCAAAGAATGCTTTGAAAATTGTGTTAAAAGCAAACTAACACATAAAATACAAGTATCTTTTAGAAATTATATTTTTTTTTTGAATTTTTTAAATATTCCAATAATAAAACTGTAGGAACGCTAACTTGGCACAAAAAACCGACGAGAGACTTTAAATTCATTTTTNTTTAATATGGAAAATGTTACTCATACGCCATGTACGAGTAGGTACGAGTATGGCCAAGTACATGGCGTATGAGTAACACTCTTTCCTATGGAATTTTATCCAAAAAAATCGTTACACATTTTCAGTTGATCATTCACAACTATTTTATTTATTCATAGATTTTTTTTCGTTAGCAGCTTGATCTCTTTGTAAAAGAACGGACTTGAATGCAAAGGAAAATAATATACAAAAAATTTATAAATTTTTTAGTTTTTTTTTTTTTGTTAAAATGTGACTTTTTTCATAAAAAGGAGGAAAGCTTGGAAAAATGGCCTGATCTAGAAAAACTGAATACAGATTCGTAATCGACATATCCAAGTTAAGTTCACGTGTTACGGCATTTTCTCTGTCATATCAAAACTCGTGATTTTCATTATAGTTTTAAATTTCACAACTAAAAAAACTTGTATATTTTTTTTTTCTGGTACGCAAAATTAAATAAATTAATACCTTTTTTTATTCTTTTAAAAGCAACAATTTCAAAGAATCTTTTGACTAACTTTAATGAGAATTTATCTTATCTTTTCAAAAATATTTTTAATTTCAGAAATAATAATCCTAAGATAAAACCAAATGCTGTAAAAACATTTCAAACAATTTTTTTGAGTATTTTGTTAAAAGCAAAAAGCACTTAAAAAGAACGTGCATTTTTATTAGTTTTTTAGAAAGCGAAAAATTTCGAAGGTTTCTTTTTTTAATATCTTAAAAACACCACTATTTTAATTAAAAAAATTAAAATTTGTATTCCAGTAATTTTTCAAAAGCAAAAATTTCAAAGAATTTTTTGAAAATCTTTAAAGAGAAATATCTTATATTTTCAAACAAATTTTTTATTCCAGAATTATTAATCCAAAGAAAATATTAAATTCTGTAAAGATATTTCAAGTAAATTTTTCGAATATTTTGTTAAAAGTAAAAAACACCTAAAAAAACTAGCATCTTAGTTAGTTTTTTAGAAAGCAAAAAATTTTGAAGAATTTTTTTTATATCTGAAAAAGAGAAAGTCGTTAGACAGGAAATCGGTAAAATATATTTTGGAAATTTAGTAAAAACAAAAAACTTCAGATAATTCGTCTTAAATCTTTTGAAATATTAATCCACTAATAATTATTAGCCAAACATTTTTTAAGTATACCAAGACACAATTTTTCCAATTTGCTTTCGAAAAATCCAAGTAAAACTGGCTGCAAGGATTTTAAAGCAACTTTTAAATATTTTTTTAGGAAAAAAGTCCATAGTTTTTTTAAAGTATGTTAAAAAAAACTTACCGAATTTGTTGAAAATAAGTTAAAGAGGTTTTTAATATTTTTGTGAAAATATAAAATTTCTCATGTTATAAAAAGAAATTTTTTAAATGAAGCAATTTTGAATTTCTTCTAAATTTCAGCTAAATATTTATGCATTTAGAATAATATTTGGAACCCTGGGTCATGATTGAAATACACGTACATATGAATATAAACTCAAAAAAGTATATCCCTGCTTGTAAGCAAAGCCGATTTAATGAACTTTCTCATAAGAACTTTCTCCATATTCGACACCACCTCATAATGATGCAGATCACTTCCATCTGCACGCCTTCGTTGTATAGCATTGTCATTATCAAAACTACAATATCTTATTCAAGCAAAATTTCAAACAAAATACACATATATATGTATGTATATATACCACACAATCTACACACATAGTATTCAACAATTATGTGGTTTATACACACAGTAATGAAGAGCAACCAAGCACGATTAGTGCGTCTAGAATCCTACATCAGCAGTATATACAGTCAGCGTCAAAAATATGAATACGCAGACGTTTCTTTATTTATATTTTCCATACCAAATTTTTATAATATTTTTATAATAATATAGTTAGTTCAATAGCAAAAACCAGCAGAAAAATTTTTTCAATTTCATATATAACTCGGGAAAATTCAAGAACTACCAAAAAATTGTCATCAAAATTTTCTACTTTTCAATTCCATTTAATTTTCAGTTTTGTAGCCCATTAAATTTTAGTATAACAAGGTGCACGCTTCAAGTCTATGAAAAATACCGTTGATAAAAGTAGATTTTGTTCATGTATTATATGTAAGAAAATGCGAAACAGCCTTGACAAAAAAAATTCTCAAAAATCAACGGTAATTTCTAGAGACTTGAAAGTTGCGCCATAACTGCGTACTCAAAATTTTTCTAAGAAATCGAATTGAAAAGTTGAAAATTTTGATGGAAATTTTTTGGTATTTCTTGAATTTTCCCCGAGTTCTATATGAAATTGAAAGAATCGATTGTGCTGGTTTTTGCTATAGAATGAATTATATTTTTATAACAAACTAAAAAAAAAAATTGGTATGGAAAATATAAAAGAAGAAAATTTTCTAAACGTCAGGGTATTCATATTTTTGACGCTGACTGTATGTGTGTACGTATGTAAGTGCTTCGGTTGCTGGCAACTAAATGCGCAAATTTGTATGCATGTATGCGAGAGCTTGATGTATTGTACGTGTGTTGCAAGTTGTAGTGTAATGCCAATTCGTGCGTGTGACCATTTGCATTTACATTGCCGTTTAGTCGTACTCCCACAATACATATGAGCATAGACTATACAAAATTGCACATATCTATGTACATACTTACATACATCTGTATGTATGCAGATACAGGTCTTCTCAGTTAGCTTTGCAATGCCGCTGAATGTTGTACAATTGTTTGGTTTGTCAATGAGTCGTCTGCAGCACGTCGCATGGAAATGTGTTACTAATGCGAAGCAACAGTCAGTGTAAGCGTTGGGGAGGGATGAGTGAATCAGTGCTAGGGATAGCAGTAACAAAAAAAAAACTGTTATTGAGGTTAGTAGCAGACAGGAAATGGGAAAATTATTTAAATGAGAAAATGAAGTTGGAAGGGTGCAGAAGGAAATTAGTGGCAGAAGAAATACCAGGTGCAAGAAGATAAGTAAAGCAGCTAAGTGTGAGCAATACAGAGGTCTGATGGCTCAGGAGAATGCGAAAGTCGCTTGATCGTTCGTGATCATCCTTCAGGTAGTTGCCTCAGCCCAGATTCGACGCCTAGTTTAGGGAACTTGCAATTAATAACAAAGTTTCCTGTAAGGGCGAAGGGTTTCCGAAGGGTTGCCTATCTCAGCTTCTTCCTCACCGGGCAATCATAGGGACATTTAGGGTGGCTACTAAGTAACATTTCTGATATATCGCCAAAACATGTTTCTTAGAAACTCGCCAATTGTCTACATCCGCGACGAGCCACTAGATCCGCTTGCCCAGTTCTAAGAGAACTTCAGCTGAGTTGGGCACTCGTGGTTATCAGAGTGACACTTCTGATTTGACCCAAGAAGTTTTGATTCAGTAGCTCGCCAATCTTCTACATTGGAGAGTAGTTTCCGAATGGCTAAGGTTAAGATAAATATCAGTCGACTGGCGTAGGCTCTTGGCTATACCAACAGCACAAGAATCATTCGCGCTGCAATATTTTTTTCTNTTAGATGTTAGATCTAATTTCGTGAGCTGCTGAGGAAAATATGTAGGGCAAGCAACGTCTGCCTCTAGTAGATTGCTTCCAGGGATGATAAGGATATTAATATCTCTTCAAAGCTTCGGTTTGGGGCTTAGTTATCAAAATTTGATCTAGCTTAGTTTTATTTACTGGACAAGATCGTTGGTGATTGCTATCTTCCTATCTAGTAATAGACTGTGTGAGATTCCTACCTATTAAAGGTCCAACATCATATCGAGCAGAGCTGCACCGTTGGTGTGCTGTCACAGACGTCAAATGAACAATTATCGTCGCTCTCTTCGAGTACGAAGTAAGTAAGTTTGAAGCTCATGGGCCACTCGCAAAATCATAGAAACTGTTCAAGCGAAAACTTCAAGCAGGCAGTTAATAAACAGTAAATAGAAAACTAGACAGTCCATGTAAAATCCCGCACGAATACTAAGAAACCCATTCAATCTCTGCTCCAAAAACACACACATAGCTCAAGTAAGCTACCGTTAAAACAAATCACTACTAAATACCAAGCACGCGTGTATGCGTGTACAATGCTCAAACGTGTCATACTCTGGGGCCAACGAGTAGAGAAAGCAAAAAGCGAGCTTATCACAAGTTACGCCACGCACACAAACCAACATGCGAACATAAGTATCAGAGCAAAAGCATGAACCGGAAAAAGAATTGTCCTACGCCTGTATGCATGCTTGGGAATTTCACACATCCAAGCGAGCTTCAAATGCGTCAAATTGCGTTGCGTGCATTGTTGCATAGGGATTAAGCGTCGACTCATTTGTACGCAACGACAATAGCTTTGTTGCTGATTGCTGTTGGAGAGAGAGAGAGAGAGCGATAAGCGAGAATTGTACGCTGTTGCAAAAAAAAAGGCAAAAAAAATTACAGCAAATTTTGCAACTAAATCCCAGCACGTCTCTACGAGCTGGCTACTAATTTACATTTATCGATACTTTTCCACCCCCACGACCACCCCACACAGTCCGACATGCTTCTTTTCCGAGTAAATAGCGCAATCAATTTGTATGATTTGTGTATGCGCGCCCGCCCGCACACCTAAAAGTACGCCAAGTACTCTACGCTTGTCGTTGGTGGGCGGCTAAGCAATTAATGCCTCGGCCGGCAGTTGCTTGTTTGTTTGTGTGACCACAAGTAGCCCTGAATTCCATGCATAATTGTGGCCAAAATTGTGTTGTGTTGATTGCTGCGATTGGTCGTTAATGCGCCTGTTGGTAGGCTATAGCAATTTGCTGTTTGTTCGTGCTCGTCGGCTGGGGTTATCGTAGGCGCTGATGTGATTTAATGCAGTTAGCACGCTCAGGGAAATGCAATGCAAATGTTTGACGGGCATGAATTCTGAACGATTGCGTACGAGTTGTGCCGAAAAGTAGGCAATGCAATTTGAGGTGTAAGTTTTGCGGTGAGTATTGGTAATGCAATTTGAAGTGATTTTGAGGTGATTAGTGACAAAGATACTTAAGAGATGTGCTTTGTGAGTTGCTTTGCGCCTGAAAGTAGGTGGAAAATTTTGGTAATTTTAATTTAAATTTAATTAGCATGCTCAGTTCTACTAAAAGACTTTTGCTTAGATTTGGAAAGCGAAATTTTTCGTTACCCTTTGGCATAGTTTAGAGAAAAGCGACTAAAAGCTTTGAAAATGTTGAGCTTTTAAACGTTTGGAAGACTTAAAACACGCAGTTCATTAAAACAAGCAAACAATTGCTACGTTAACTTTTTAAAACTCCAGCTAAAGACATTTTGAGCCTAAAATTACACTACAGTTTCTGTGCATTTTTTCAAAAAAATATAAGTTTTTTTTTTAAGTGACACTATCGTGCCACTTATCCGCTATGTATTTTAAACTAATGCTAATTAGTTTTCGATTAAGCGCCTAAAATTATACCATATTTTCAAAATAATATTGTGGATGTTATCTTGTTTTCGTAATAAAACAACACTTAGAGCAAGGTCCGAATACTTTTTCGAAAACCATTTGTCACGAGACACCTTTTTTGTAGCTACTCGCGCACCAAACGCCTAAAATTATATTAAATTTTTAACACATGTTTTAAGAAAGATCCGCTAAATCTAGAGCGTAACTTTTTGTGCCAACTAGTAACTTTTCAAAGGTTGATTTTACAAAATACCAGTTTTTGAGTTCTATACTTTAATGACTGGCGCCTAAAAGCATGCTAAAGTTTCAGTGCGCATGTAACTAAATGCACTTTTTCGGTACTATTTTTGTTTGAGTACTTTAGCTGCTTTCTGAAAATTTTGCCTAAAAGTAGGCAAAGTATTGTAATAGATTTTCTAGTTCCTCAATCAACTCTTTTACATATATTATTTTTTAATGCGTTTGGAGATAAAACTGTCGACAAAATTTTTAAAAATTAAGTATTGCGCTCAAAAGCATACCATATTTTTTTCGGGAACTTGTATTTATTTGTTTACATATATATATATATATTTAATATATATGTATATAGTGGTCGAAATTTTTTTGACTTAAAAGACATACTTTTAAAAGTGCGTGCAGTATGCTTCGTTTTGCAGTTGCTTTTCGTCAGCAGCGCCTACAAGTAGGCAAAATACTTCAAGGCTTTCTTCCGCTTTCTGCAATTTTTAGCCATTTATTACCCTTGTCTTTTCTAGACCTCAAAATTCTGTGTTATTTTCAAAATAAAGTTTTTCTGCCACAATTACTGCCTAAAACTAGGCTACATTTTTTAAATGCGCTTAAACTTATTTATAAAATATATCAAATTTTCGCCTATGGCTATTTTTATCTAGTAATGACATATTTTTTGGTTTAAAGTTATGCGCCTAAAAGCAGGCACAAGTTTTAAGACCTAAGCTTTGAATTCTGACGATTTCTTTTAGGTTTTTGCGCTTAAAATTATTTAAAATAAAGACATTATTTATTTTAATGAATGAAGAAGCAACAAAGTCTAAGCGATAGAAAATATTATTTATATTTTTATGATGAATAAAGGAGACTTGGTTTCGCCTAAAAGTATGCTGTACTTTTTCACAAACTAATACTTGTTGCATTACTGGTTACGAAAAAATCAGTTATTTTGTTTGCAAATTTTTATATATTTTTTTATGGCGCTTTGTACTTTGCAATTGATCTCATGCGCTTAAAATTAGGCAATATTTTCTTCGCTTTAGCATTTAAGCGCTTATTTACTTTTCGTTATGCAGCTTTTCTTACTCAGGAAGGAAGAAGAAATAGTTAATTAATTTCACTCCCCGCTGGTTTATTATTTTCTTTTTTTCATGCATCCCACTTTTTTATTCAAATGAACTGCAATAAATGCTGGCAAATTTGTTTATTCTGAATAGTATTATTTATTTAAGCAAATGGTACTAGCAAATTATAATAAGCTTAAAAATTGTTTGTTTGTAGTACTTGTATTGGTAGAATATTTTTTTTTGTGTGTGAAATTTCCGTTTGTTATAAAAATTTTTTTTGCTTGGGTTTTTTTAAACTGGTTTTAAAAATTAACATAAAAACTAATTTACATGGAAAGATAAGCAGGTACATATTTATTCAGCAAACAGCTGCTCATAAAGCCAATGGACAATGAAGCAATTGGTTGGAATTAAAAAAAAAAATTATTTAGTTGCACAAAAACATTAACTTTATCAATTCTGTGCTTAAAAAATTATTGAATGAAAACCAAAGAAAAAAATATATAATTCTTTAATATTTTTTTTTGGTTTTGCTTTTAATTTAATTTGATGTTTAATATTATTTACATGACTCTGCAGCTATAAAAAGGCTTTGTTTGCAAAAGTTGAAGCAACAAAATTTGCTATTCTCAAAATTACATATAAAAATATTTTAAAATTTCACAGAAAAAATTGTATGTAAAGCAAGAAAAATTGTCTTAAAAAAAGCACAATACAAACACATTCAACATTCACCTGACAATATTTACAAATTAATGCAATTTATATGAAAAGCACAATAGTTGCCACAACGAACCAACAACAACAACAGCCACAGCTATAGGCTATTGCAGTACTGTCACTCATTCACCGCAAAAACAAAAAAAAAAACAATCACAATAAAAGGAAACATAGCCTTGTGTTTGCTGCGCTCGATTTCATTTGTTTATTTAAATTCAATATTTATTTACTTGGGCAAAGTTAAATGAAATTGATGATAGGCACACAAAAAAAAAACCGAACCGGCGGACGGTGATCAGGTGAAAGCGTGAGTGAGTCGATAAGCGCATCTGTAGAATTGTAAACCACAAATGAGAAGCGAATTAAAATAGAAAAAAAATATATGTAAGTGCAAAAATCGAATTCTATTGACAAGCCGTAAAAGCGACATGAGTGATAGTTGGCCTGCTTTAAAATATTTACAAATGCCATTTTTCTTAATTCACCGAGCTGTCAGCGAAGATAAGAGCTTGGTGAAAGGAGTGACAGGCACATAAGCGAGCAATCAATGGCGTAAATGATGGCTGAGGGAGTCTATGGGATGAAAGGGTTATATGGAATAAAAAACGAGGCACACTTATAGGCGAAACAAAGTACAACAAAAACNAGCAATCAATGGCGTAAATGATGGCTGAGGGAGTCTATGGGATGAAAGGGATATATGGAATAAAAAAACGAGGCACACTTATAGGCGAAACAAAGTACAACGAAAATAACAAACTAGAATTCTGAGGATAACAGTGACGAGTGCATAAGTGTAGGACCTTAAACAAAAATTTAAATAATAAAAACTATGCACAACCATAGGCGCTTTTATTATGAATATAATAAAAGAAAAATTCTTTATATTTAATTTTTCCCTATAAAAATTAACAAAATATGGCAAATTGTTATTTTCATGTTTTGCCCAGAATGTTGCTTCGAATATTGAATTTCCTGAAAATGTAATTTAATATAATAAATTTCCAATAACCAGCGCAGTATTGTTAAACAGATTGTGCGTGAATACACAACCGCAACAATTGCCTTTTAATTAATTGTACTATGCGGTGAATGAATGAAAGTATGAATAATATTGTAGCCTACTTATAGGCGTTGAAATAATATGTAGCTATTATTTAAATGTAAAATTAATAAGCGTAAGCGTACTTGCATGCTGGCAGCGTGGAATAACAAATGCATTATAAAAATAATGAAATGTAATGCATTTAACCAACATATGCAGCTAAAAGTATGCAACAATGTTTGGAAAATTATTAAGGAAAATTTTTTGATATTAAAACGAGATTCTGAAATTTTTTTATAAGCGAAAATTTTAAAAATGTTCCTTATATATGCCTAATATAACTTTCCTTGTATTTTAGCGTATACTTTTAGGCGCAGAAGCATTTTTTTATTCTTTATAAATTTTCATTTCCTAAATTTTCCAGATTTCTGTTAAAGGTTTCAATTTATTCATGTCTTTGGTGTATTTTTCCTCTTTCAGCAGCTCAAGTGTTAGCTGAAGGTCCAAACGCCTATAAGTAGGCAAAAAATTTCAAAAAATTCGTTACTATTTGAAGATTTCTAGTACGGTTTCCTGATTTCCTGGCGCTTTATTTATAGCCACTAAATCAATCGATTTATTGTTCTTAAGAGCTTTTGATCACTCTTCAGAACAGACGTTACAACTGCTTATTCATGTGCGCATGCAACTTTTTTTTTAAACTTTGCATACCTTTAGGCGCACAGTATTAAATATTAAAGCAATGTTAGAACGAAGTATTATAAAAACAACTGATAAATAATTTTTTCCAAATTTAAAACAAAACGCATTTTCCGCTTCCCCTACGCAAACGTTGCATATATTTAGGCGCTATTACTTTTATCCCTTCAATCAACCGCGCCCTTATTAATTAAACTCTTTCAACAGCGCAATGCATTACATCGCTCATGCTTCTGTGACATGCAAGTACGTGCACATTTCATAATTATCAAGTGCATACTTTCAGGCGCTAAATGTGGCTACAAATAATTGATTGCCGTATGATAATGAATCGACAAATGTATAGCACATGTAACAAGAGCACTCAAAATTATTGTAGCCGTGTTGTTGTAATTAATAGTAATAATACAAACTCCAAATAAGCTTGCATACATTTAAACGATGCTAATTAATATGTACATTGTTATTAAAATTGTAGTAATAAATTAGGGAAATTTACAAATAATAAAAGGGACACCAACATACACACACACACAAACCGAAAAGTTATTAAATGCATATGTGAGGGAGTATGTGTGCGTTTGTGTGGATCAAATACTATTTATTCCTATGCATGCATGTATGTATGTATGTGTAAGTGCATTGTTTGGCTTAAACAGAATTTGACCTAAATTTAATCTCACTCACCCAGCCGCACACCACTACCGAGTACCACAGCTATGCAGCTATAAATTGCAATAGGACCTAACTGTTGCATACTTTAAGGCCAACACAGCCCATTGTTTGTCTAAATATACGTATCTGCTTGAAGCTAACGCCAGCTCCCCACCATGCCCCAGTGCGCCTGTTGCATGCCACGTATCTTTCGTCGCACATCGATGACACTAATATGATAGCTAAATTTAATTAAGTGACCAAACAAAATGAATGCATACATTCAGGTGCATGAAAATACTAAGCTGCCCCATAGCCAAGCTTAATGGAAGCAGTGTTGTACAAATATTACCAGCAGCCAGCAGCTATCGAGTGTAGTGTTGCCTTCCATGCCACGCCGCATGTGCCGTGAAGCGATGTGTCAACAGGTCAGCACTTGTCCGCAATATAGTCAGCTTTAGGGCGCTCCACACCGTAGGATTATATGCTGGTCTGTAGGTATGTGTAGGTGCTCAGCAAGTAGCTTAGCTAGCTAGCCAAGCTACTATAGCTAACAAAATTTATTGCTTTGCTGCTCGCAGTGACCCCGCTGACGTATGTATTTATAAAGTAAATAAAGTGTTGCATAAATTTAGGTGCTATTGCACTGTTGATTGCTCATCTTACACAGTCAGTTATTTGTAGGAGTAGGTATGTATGTATGTATGTGCGTGTGTGTCACAAAACGCATTTGGTATAGAGCTGCAAGGCAAGCGAACTGGTAACAGCAGACACCTGACTAATTTTACTAATTGATTGCTAGCAAATAAGGTTAATTGGGAGAGAAGCGAGCGGTTAGGTCGATAAGATAAAGAAGAACTAAAATATTGTCGACCTTAAATCGCATTAGATTGGGTGGCATATCTTGTTTCAGACAATGTTGGTTGCATTGCCTCACTAAAGGAAACATAAAGAAGTTAAGTACAGGAAAGCATACCTTTAGGTGCACATTTTGTTTTCACGGCGGTTGCAAGCATAATTTCAGGCGAAAGAACTTTATTTATTGAATGTAGAGAAAACATGTACTGGTTATTTGTATTGGGTTTGACAACTGTTGATCATCAGAGAGAGATCATCAGTTGAGTTCTGACAATGGCTGCGCTAAATTTTCATTGGCGAATTTCTCTAAACGAAAAGCAGTGCGGCCTGGAAGTATGCAACATGGAAAAGTAACAGATGCAATTCGTAAACAGCCAAAGCTGCCAGTATGAGGGGCATTCAACCAGATGTTCAATGTTGCTAGGCACGCCTGCTGTTCTTTGGGAGATGTGTGACGATAAAAATTAGCGAATTAAGTTGCTATACTTTATCGGCTGCATACTTGGGTGCGCTTAAAATTTGATATTGATATGATGAAAAAAACTTTTTTTTTTATTAAACGAGTTTATTTAGGATAGAGCGTGGTTTTCATGGTCTGGAAAAACTAAATTTTTAGTTAAATAATTTGATGCATACTTTTGGGCACATTTGTTAGTCTGAAAACTAACAGGGCAATTCAACTCACCACAGTTTATTGAAAGACAAAAGTCTTTCGTAAGACAATTGTCAATTCTGGCAACTATCTTAAAACATCTTTAAAGTCTTTTAAAAAACTATTTGACAGATCTGCTAATGAGGAGGTCTTAGCGTTATGCTGTTTGCCCTTTAGCAAATAAATGATAAAACAATAATAAAGGAGACAAAAAAAAAACAATTAAAAAAAATTTAATCAGATCCTAAAAATTAAAAAAAGTGCAAAAATGTATTTTTATTTTTAAGACAATAAAATCTAAAAAATAAAGTTAACATTATAAATAGAATTAATGAAATTGACTACTAAAGAATAAAAAATTAAATTAAAAAAAAAAATAAATAAATTAAATTTTTAAAACGCTAATGAAACTAAAAAATATATATTCTTTTGCACAACAAAATCTAAAAGTTAAAAAAAAATTAACTAAAAATTAAAAAAAAAAAATATTTAAAAATGCAAAAAATAAAATAAGTTCATAAAAATGAAATGAAAGCTAAAAAAGTATTCTTTTTAAAACAATAACAACCAAACCGTTAAAGGAAATCATGTTAAGAAAAAAAAATTAAATTAAAAAAAAAGAAAAAGATAAACTTGGTTTCTAAAAGTTAAATTAAATTAGTTAATATGACATATATTACATTATATATTATATTTTCTATTCAAAACTAAAAAAATGTGCAAAATTAAAAACATTTATATTAAAAAAAAAAATTATACGCAAGCGCTTTCTATTCTTAGCAAGAATTGTCCTGCAATTCTCTAAGCTAAATAATCTATTTTGCAGTGGTGTTTATGTGTTCCCTGCATTAGCTTACTAAAGTTTTTCAAACACCTTCAGTTGCATATTTTTATTCGCAAAAAAAAATTCGGTCGCTTCCTAACTTTGGCGTGAATGTTTTAAGTGAAATATGTTTCATACATTTTTTCTTCCAAACAAAATCTGTAGCATAATTTTAGGCGCGCATATTATTTGAGTCGTCATATTGCCCTAAAAAAAACCAATAACATGCTCATAAGAAAAAAATCTATGCATACCTTTTTGAACGAAAGTAAATTTCGACATATTTTATCTCCCCCTCCCCAATCAGCAAGCACTAAAATTTCTTTTGTGCCTCTAACAAAACCTGTACATGCTCTGATATCTGTAATTTGCAGCGAAATTTTAGGCGCAGTAGCCACTTTTGCTTGCCAGTTGTCTAGTACTTACATAAAGGCCTTAAGTCTCAGGCTTTGATGCAACTTTTAATTGATATCAAATGACATGCGGCCTTAACAAATTTGTGCAGGAATTTGGCAGAAAAATTATCAAAAAAAAAAAGGTAGAGTTTTAGGCTGCGCTGCATGTTGTTTTCCAGTGTAATTGAGCTTTAATTTCAATACTTTGTAACGAAACTAACCAGGGCGAAGGAATATTGTTAACTAGCCTTTATTTTTTTACTTAATTTTGCAGCTAGTGTCGCCTAATTTTTGGCTTTGTGTTGAACATATATGTATCACTTTTTCTCAGCAAATTTTTCTTCATTCACAAGTAAATGTACAAGCAATGGTTTTGGTATTAAATTCCGTAAATTTCCGCAAAAATTCAGGAAATATCTTTGGCTTTTTATTAGCTGGAGAAAAGAAGAAATTTGCAGTAAGAATGGAAATGTTCGATGTTTTCTTAATATTCTAAGCTTCTAAGAGAACAATACCTTCGAAGTAAATTTGTGACTTAAACAGAAATTAATCGATTTGGTTAGGCATGTGTTGCATATTTTCATGCATATTTGCAGGCGGTAGCCCAACGTTTCATATTTCGAAGACTATAACATTGCAATTGATTTTTGAACAATTTTAATGAACTTGTATAAAACTGAAAAGCAATTAAAAATTTCATACTTTTTGGCGGTTAACTGCATCCGTACAATTATAAGTATTATCAGGCTAAGAAGAAAGCAATTTTAATTTTCTCAAGTAAATTGGTTCCAACTGATTTCCATAAATTAGAGCGCACATATTTGCTGCAATGCTGCTAATTTCTTGCCAAAATATATTTATTCTGAGGGTTGCATTCAATTATAAGTAAATGCTTGCTCCACTTTTTAGATGGCATTATATTTTCCAAAATCGTTGCATACTTTTAAGCTTAGAAAATAGTTTTTAATGAAAAACTTAAATAAAATACCTTGCATACTTTTTGGCGCCATACAAATTTAAAATTCTCAAAATCGTTTAATGTTTAATTTATTAGTTTATACATTTTTTCCATATTTTAGACGAAAGTTTTCAAATCTACAGAGAGAGCTGATTGGAATATTTTTACTTTTCAACCGTCTTCTAAATTTTCCCTTTATTTGGGCTGCTGGCCTTTCTTATATTTAATTTGAAGGTATTACAAAAAATTTTGCATACTTTTTGGCGTTTCAGAAAAATAAGTAAAACATAAAATGGAAAAAGATAGGAGGAAATTTGCTATTGAATTAAAGCCTTGTTGCTTTGAAAAAAAAATTTAGCATACCTTTAAGCGCTAAGCTATATTTTCAGGGTAACTCACTTTCAACATGACTTCGCTAAGCAGAAATTTGCTTTTAGACAAAAAAATTCTTTTCACTTAGCTGGTTTTTCCATAAGCGTAGCATACCTTTAGGTACTAGACCACACTCGAAGCTTTTTCGGGGTGTTTTTCTTCCAATTCGTACCTATAGCAAAGCGAGTAATTTTCTTATTGTTTACCAGCTGAGTCACGCAAGCCGCATAAATGTAAGCAAATAATTGCATAATTTTGGGTGCTGATGCATAATAAACGCCCGTAGACAATTCAATTACGTGTGAATGTCTGCATATATAAAAGGGAGGAAATACAATTTGTGGCGAAAAAATTCAATAAAGTAGCAATATCATATGACAAAGAGGGAATGGATGTAAGTAAGCCAAGAGGAGTGGTACCGTAAAAAAGGACGGTAGAGTCTGCAGCGGAATGGGCCACACACCACTTCCTTCAAAGAAAAATCTTTTAATCGATATTTGTTCTAATTTTTTTAATGAAACCTCGGGCAAACATTTTTTCCTACAGATAGGCTATAATTCCCCCGTAATGTATGCTTGCAGAGGCTTATATAAATTCACTGCATGCGGCTGAATGTTATCTGTATTTGAAGAGTAACGGCGGCTATTCACCTAGGTTTTGTACTTTAGAGGTAAGCATATGTCGCAAATGTAACTGTTTTTACGATGCAATGCTTCGATTATTTCCACACTTCCCTACCCGTTGGCCAGCCCATTCTACCGGCACTTACGCTTGGTTGCTTTCAGGAGTTTATACACAATTTTGTTGGCAAATAAACTTGTTTGAAAATCGATTTACGAGCACGCGCCTAAAAGTACACCAACCGCCTGCCATCTTCTTTCCATATTGGATACGCAAAACCAATCATCCTTCCAGAAAGCTGCCGGAAACTATGCTACACCAGTGAGTAGTGGAGCTCCCCTGCTGCCACAACTGTCACTGGATGCAGCCAAGCAACCCAGCTGCTGTGCAAACGCCCCCTAGCGCCTAGCGGTAGACAACTTCCTGTCCAACATCCGCCAGCTATGAGCCATGAAATACACTGCCACAACAGTCGTGGTAGTCGCTCAAGCCCAACGACGGTTAACGATTGCCACTGTCATCTACTACATTTGTGCTCGAAGGCAAAATGTACGTTAGTTGCCGGTGCTGCCAGTGCTGTTGGTCAATAGTCGGACGGACATACATACATATGTGTGAGTTTGCTCCTGCAACAGTAGTAGTTGTGTGTGCTCATCGATCCTACGTAAACATTGACAAGATGAAGGCTCACAGTCGGGCATGCAAACATACTTTCAAGCGTAAGCTACTTTCGTAGACAAATACATTTGTGCTGGCTACACCCCAGAGTGCCGCATGGTAAGTTGCCTCGTAAGCTCTTGTCAATGTGTGCTTTGCATTGTACGCGTGCGGCTTTGTCTGTGAGAGTGTGTACTAAAGTCTAGATAAATAATGCGTATAGCAATCGAAAGTTTTTGCTACCTTGTTGCCTACCTGCAGGCATTCAATGGCTGCTTTGTACACTCATATGCAGTTCTATGATTATTCTATGGTCTTTTCACTTTCAAATTCAAACAGGCAAGGATGCTTCTGTAAATATGCTTACGTTTGTTTGAGCTGTTCTCGGTGTTTTTTTTTTGTGGTACACACATGCTCACCCTCGCAAGTGTCAGCTTCCATCGGGTAGTTTAATATCTTTTTAGTAAATAAACTAACCCAACCGGCATCCAAGTGTTTTACAACAAATGAGTAGGAGACACGCAATAACTGTCTTACGACAAAGTGGCATTTTTGAAAGGCGTGTGGTAAAGAAATGAATTTTCGAAGTATCCTTTTAGTCTTATGTGTATAAAAGAAGCGTTATAGTTTTCCCAAGTGGGCGTCAAATTAAGTAGGCTTTGACATTGCCTGCTTTCAGGCGCATGACAGTTATGCCAATTGGACCTACTCCGCAATTGAAGCATAATTTAATTGGAGAAGTTTTAAAAGCTGTATGCTGTAGGTGAAGCAAATTATCTTTTTATATTTTTTTGAGTCCCTACAAGTCGAATGATCGGAATATACATACAATTTTGTTATTAGAGACCATACATTAGAAAGTTCAGTGGGTACTTAAGCTTACTTGCCATGAACATTGAAATTCCTCTTCAAAATAATATTTAATAATTTCCACGCATTTTCTCTTGGAATTTACAAGTAATTTCTTGGCATGGGATGAATCCACGCCGAATTCGAATTCTTTTGGAATGTTCTAATTTAATATTTATAGGAAAATATAAAAGACCATTGCGTGCTTTTGGGAATAAAACAAAAATATTAAGTATTTTATGCGTTTCAAGTGAGAAAGTACAAACAGTTTTATGGAAAATTTTTTCAATGAGTAACTGAAAATAGCATAATTTTAGGCGCATAAGCGAAAAATTAATTTAGCCGCATATTTCTATAGTAGCTTCATCATCACTTCTGCGCATAAGTACAGGACTAGCACGCTCTTTTACAATGACAAAGACCGAAAGAAAGTTATTGCATACTTTTAGGCGTATTTGGATTTTATTTTCTTTATATAAAGCCTTTTAGATAACTGCGTTTATAATGTTGGTATTCTAAAAAGTCTCAGAATAATTTGTATAGTTTTATACTTAGAAACTTTTAGGCGCCGTACGTATTTCTTTCCACTAAAGCACTATCTTCAATAAGTTTTCGATTCTTTTTGGATCTCCTCATAGACATTTTGTGAGCGCTTTGGAAAATTTTCAAAATATTGGTTGCCCATTTTTAGGCGTTTTCAAATTACTAGTGTTCGTTCAGTGAAATTAAGAAGAGTTGAAGTAAGTTAAGGTGAGTTTGTCTGAGTTTAGTTGAGTTGAGCGGAGTTGAGTTAGGGTGAATTGAATTGAAATGAGTTCAGATGAGGTGAGTTTAGATAAGTTAATGTTAATTGAGATGAGATGAGTTGAGGTGAGGTGAGATAAAGTAAGTTAAAGTGAGATAACATTAGTTGGGCTGAGTTGAGTTGAAGAGAGTTGGAGTGAGGTGAGGTGGACTGAGTTGTGATAAAATGAGTTGAGTTGGGTTGCGGTGAGTAAACTCACATGAGAATTGAAAGAAATTGATGTGAGGTAATTTGAAATGAGCTGTGGTGAGTTGAGGTAAATCGAATTGGACAGCATAACAAAACTTAACAGAACATAACACAACAAAGCATAACACCACAAATTATTACGCAACAAAACACTACATAACAGCATTACATAGTATTATACAACATTATATAACGTAGCATACATAACGTAACATAACATAACGTAACATAACATTACATTACATAACGTAACATAAAATAACATGGCAAAACATGGCATAGAATAATTTAACATAACATAGTATAACACAACATAACGTAGCATAATACACAACGTAGCGTAGGACATACCACAACATAACACCATTATATTATATAACATATCTCATATTTCAGTTTTATCTTTTTTTTGGTCTAAACCTTTATCTCTATGAGTTTCTCTATCTCTATTGCTTGGCTCACTGAAGGGGTGGTTGCTTAAATTGCTTTCATAAAATAGTACACATGGTATAATTGCTTGGAAAGTCACTTAAGTATTTGTAGGCTATTTTTGGACGCTTACTTATCATTCCATACCTCCTTTTGATACTTTATCGAGACATCCTAAAAGCTATAATTCCTCAATAAAATGCTGTATGCGTGCCTTATAAATTAATTACAAAAAAACGTACATTTCTGAAGTAAGTTTCCATACAAAAAAGTCTCCTTATTTTACTCACTGCTCATCCTAAAATTATGCACCATTAAGCTGTGTAATCGCTTGGCAAGCAAGCGTTTATATTTTGAAATTTTAATCAACCCTTTAGCTCTTCATTCATGAAAAAGTCGCCTGTAAAAAGTCCCTGCCGCTCAGCCCTAAAGAAGATTACAGTCACCGTCGCAGTGTGCGTTAATATGCATTAAGATAATTAACTTTACACAATTTAAGCTGTACGAAAAGTCAACAGACAATAAATCCGTTATGCTAACAAAATTTCCTATCACCAAAGTGGGTAAAAAATTCATTAAAAATATTAACAACACTTTCACCAGCCGGCAAGCCGTGTGAGTGTTTAAACGCCCAGCTCACTTTGAGTAAACGCTGAAGCTTAAAAATTACAAGTAAATGGCATTTTTTCAATTAAATTTCCTTCCCCCAAACATTATACAATAAACTAAATGAGCTGAGGCTGAGCTTACACGGCTAACTTTAGCAAATTGCCCAATGTTACTCATACGCCTCGGCGCTTGATTGTATGGCTTTTTACTGGATTTTTCGTAGGCAACTGTTGCCGATGAGCGTGCGTGTGCATACGAGTGTGTGTGCGTATAGTACGATGATTAAGAATTTTGTCAGCTTTGCTGTTGCTTATGCTGTATTATCTGCTGGCTTACTTGTTGTTGCCGAGTGCGTAATAAATAAATATACTGGGCAATCTTTTAACTTGCCACACACAGACACATCACTTTTTCATCAAACTCTGTCAAGCATAGTTGCTGGCCAGGCATTGAATGCCAGCAAAATGTGGTTATTTATATACACTTTTTGAGGTGTCTACGTGTGCGTGCGGTGCGTATAACAATAATTGTGTGCGTGGGTGTAGAGCTCATTTCATCAACAACGACAGGAAGCGACAATGACCAAGCCATGTTTACATGGCCCGGCAACAATGCGTGCATGCTTGGTTGTATCCTGTTTTGTGTGTCCATATGTCCTTGCTGATATTCTCACTGCTGGCCTGTTGCGTCGTCTTATACATACAGACATATATACACACGCACACGCTCGCACAGACTCACCTTCACACGCGCTATTCTTGTTCTATGCATTGTAGCTATGTATGCACATTCTGATTGAGTGTGTTGACTAGCTGCCTGCCTGCCGCCAGCCGCCTGGGTGCTGTTGTCTTTTTGCTCGTCACAGCTTTTGTTTCACTTCATCTGCTATTCTGGCGTAGCTTGCTGATGATGGTCAAATGGCGCACTTTCACTACGAGATATTGTATTTTTGTTTGTTTATATGTTTGTTCAGCTCAGTGCGTTCATTTATCAGCTGGTTGCTTGTTACTTGACCCTTACGCTTCAATGAAAATGTTCACTCAATTACGCTTGAAGGCTTAATTCACGCAGTGCCGAGGAGCTGCATGTACACCGAGACTGGGATTGGGCGCTGTGAGAATTTGCGGGGAAAAAATGTTAAATAATGTATCAGATAGTGGTAGGACTCAGAGAAAGGTGTTTACTATATTCCTGTACATACATACATATATACATGTTCAAAAGTGCGTGAGATTACAGGATTCTACAAGAGCAATATATTGCGGAAATGATGTGAAAATGTATATGTACTTAGAATGAGTTGATAAAAATAATGAATTTTCAGAAGGTATCCATCATTTGTATTGCTTTATTGAGTTCAGAAGGAGGCTTATTGAGTAAAAAACATTTAGAACAGATACATACCTAAGTACGAGTACATACCGATACCATTACAATTTTTGTTTTTAATTTTTTCCTAACCACAAGTTATTGTTAATCAAAAAAATCACCGTTTATGTATTGGTTGTCGACACATTTATCGATATCACTGCCATATATTGACGATACAGATTTTTCGATATCGCTGCCGTTAGAATTTTTTTCAGTCGAGTGTAAATTTTACTAACCTAAAACTTTTAAAAAGGAATTAATTAGAAAGGGCGAAAATTAAAAGAAAGTTTAAAAACACAAAAAAAATTTTTAGATTTTTTTATTAATTACCATTTTGGCAATCCACTAATTTATCGAAATTGCCTTCAAAATATTCTCGATAATTTTATCGAAATCACTATCGCTATATTAGGTCAAATTTAACGGTATAACTGTCGTTGTTACTTCATTGAGTGGAGAGTAGAATTTATTAATTTATACTTTTTTTTTAATAGAAATGATATACAAAAACTAGAAAATTATAAAAAAGAATAAAAAAAATTAAGATCATTATTGATTTTTTTCGATTATTTCGATAAAGATACCTATATTAAAATCAATTATTTTTTTGAAATAATTTTTGATATACGACACTGCTGGTATATACTAACTCTAAACGTTGCCATTGTTAGAAAATTTATTTTTCATTTCTTTATTTTTTTCACTCTCATTATGTTCATCAGCACCGAAAAAACTTCAATTGAAATTTTATCTTTTTATGAAAGTATCACTCGGGAACAATGGGTCTGCAAGCTCTAAGTGCGTTGGCCATTTGAACTGATATCCTAACCTAGCCTAAAGAATAAATGCTAAAACCCGATCTTTTTTCATTTTGTTTAAGAAATCTTTTTTTTTTGTAAATATCGAAGATGCAATAATACATACGGACGAAATCCGCCAAGTGTACCAGGAAAAAATTGTATGCCAGCATTTTGTTCAAACTCCATTACGTTGCGTTGTTGCTATGTTTACTACTAATCGACGTGTAAAATAATTTTTTTTTCACCGCATTTTATATTTAAAAAACAATATTTAAAATAAATAATAACTCGACTTGAATTAGATTTATAGGGGAAAAGTTAAAACCAAAAAGCTGACTGTTTTAAAAAAATAAAATAAATAAAAACTACTGAAAAATTTGCAATTAAGAAAAAAAAATGGAATATATTGTTTATTGAAGATATTTATTTTACTCTTTTTTCCAAAATTTTAAAATTACAAAAATTGAAAAAATTTTATAAACAAATCAAATCAATCAAAATCAAAATTTTGCCGCTGCCGCCATTCACAAAAGCAGCCGTAGTGAAAAAATAACTTTGTTTATTCACTTTTCGAGCAGATTATTATCAGCAAGAAGGCGAATGGCAAAATCTGGGGATTCATCTATTGAATTTTGTATTTTTATATTTTTTATTTGTCATTTAGTTGAGGCGAATTTCGTTTAAATTTTGTTTACTGGGCGAAATGTTGCGGCGAATGTTACCCAACGACTCCGCTCCGTCCGGCGAAATTCGCTCAAGCGATTCGGTTCTGTTTATACTTATAGTTTCTTGGCCTTTTTCAGCATTTCAGGCATTTTATGAAGATACACCCAATGAAAATTTACATTTAAGTCTTGGTTAAAAGCGTTGTTAGATTTGAATGCTAAAATGTATGTCGCCTAAATCACAATTTGTCCAAAACAATATTTACGTATGGGCATTTGCTGCTCCTTAGAAATTTCCTTCAATTTGATTATTTTAATAGAATGTTGTGTGACACATACATATGTACATGTATACCAAAGTACCTAATTTAAAATGTTTTCAATTGATTTTAAATAGACATAATCCCCCACAAAATTCATCAGCAAAAGGTTGATATATTCCCTAAGCAGCTTATAAGTACATTACACATACGCCATGACGACCACTATACGCACTCCTTTGCCTTGAAGCTCATTTTCCGTCACATATTTGGCATGCGGACGCTTTAACAGTTAGTTTCTAAGCAATTTGTTGACTTAAAAGTGAGGAGGAAGTTTAAAAATAGCCAAAAAATGCCCTTCAGTAACCATCGCAAGGAAAAAAAGGTTATTTTATTTGCTCCATATAAGCATCACAAAAAAAAAATCTGTAAATTTGAATGTTAGGACGCATTAGTGAGAGTTTAAAATGATTTGTTTCTTTTTTTAATTTTTGTACATTTAATGTGGCTTTTTGCTGCCGCATCTGTGAATTGTCAAACCCTTTAGATCTATATGTGTTTGTAAGTATGTATATTCAAAGTAGGCCATGGATGTAATCCAATTTCCTTTCAATGACAAGCAAACACAGGAAGTAAATGTAGGGAATGAAGTCAATATGAGATCCGAAGATCAATCGCTTGTATTGACTTCAATAGATCTCGTTGATAGTTTCATTTTGCTGGTGAAATGATGCAAGAAGTGGTTAAAGGGAAAGATAATTTTGAAGTTATTCTTATAATAAGAATATGGACAACAATCAATACAAATACTATCGATAACTTTTATATCGATATCAATACAGTTTATTTTACCTTATACTCATCGATAACATTATGTTTATTTTTATAACCATTCTTATCGATTTTGACTCATTATCGTTGTAGCAACTATTTAGTATCGCGATTGTTATCGACTTTTTAGTTTAAATCGATATTTTATCGTCATTTGTTATTCTGATGTGCTAAAAATAATTAAGATTTCAAACTTTAAAATTGGGTTATATAAATTAAAAAAAAAAATATATATGCACATTTAAATTTTAGGTAGCTAATTTTTTTTTGTATATCACTTTTTGCTTTATATAGCTTTCCATTTTCGTTTAGATGACTTTAGGAAATTGTGGCACATTTTCTAAAAAAACGCAAATAAATATTATAAAAGAAATTTTTTGTTTTAATTTTTAAACATAAATTTAAAATAACACTTTAAAATATTTAAAAATATAAATTTAGATGCTGTGGTTGACTCATATTTCTAAACCTATGAAAAAAGCAATTAAAAAGGTGCGTTAAAAATAATAAACAAAAAATAAAATAATAATAATAAAATAATACCAATTTTGCAAGAATTTTGTGCTTTAAAAACACTAAATATTTAATAATATACCTTGCCTTACATATTTAACATTAAAAAAATCAAAAATTATGTAGCCAATTTTTTTAAGTTTTAGAAACGCCAAAATTAAATTAAATTTAAAAAATAAAAATATAATTATGTTGTTGTTAATGTAACAGCATACAAATTCCCTCAAGAGTTTTTAGGCAGTTGGGCTGGAGTGATAGATAGTCCTTGCTAAATGTGGGTCGTTCCGGTTACGTAGACCCGGCTACCGAGGGAACGAAAAACACGACTATACTTCACAGGATTATTTCTGTAGTTAGTCTTCATTTACTTTCTTTGCAAAAATAAAATTTGATTTCATGGAAAATATTTATTTTAAGAGGTTTTCTTTGCTAAGAGAAGTGTTTGCGAAAGCTATTCTGATTAAGAATTAAAAAAATAAACAATTCTATCTAAATAAATGTAAGATTATACTTTACGTAATATTGGTTTTTCGAATTAAAAAAACAACTTTTTTTGGTTTGCGAAATATTTGATAGTTTTAAAGCAACGAAATTTAAATAAATTAAAATAGCTTCAGTTCATTTTGAAAGTATTGGGTTAAATTTTTTTTATTAAATTTTTGTTTTGTTTTGTTAAATCAACTTTCAAAACCTTTCAGCTTTAGGAATCAAAAAATAATAATTATGCAAAAAAAAAAAATTTTTTTTTAAATTTTTCTTTTTTCGTAAATTTTGTGAATCATTAGCTAACAATTCAATTAGTTATAGAAATAATAAATAAGGTTTAGCTAGTGAAAACTTGTTCCATCTCTTTATCAACACCCTCTCTTTATTTCACCAAATTGTTTACGCTTTAAGTAAGCTTCATTTTTGTCAGCCGAATTACACTTGTAAGCGTCAAAGTAACTTTTTGCCAGACTACATAAATAATCTCAAATTATTTTGTATTTATGTACTCTCGAATACTTTCAAACAGTGTGACGGCCCGCTGATGCTGAATTGATTGGCCGCCTGATTGGTTGTCTATATTTGGCAGCCATTCATAAAAAAAAGTATCGAAAAAAGTGCATAAGTACAGATAAATGTCACTGGAAAAATCCTCGTATTCATTAGTTTGTCGATTGCTTAAATATAAGTGAGCATATCGCACACCGTCTTTAAAAGAGACACAACTCATAATTATTTTATTTTTGAAATTATGCGCTAAACATGTACACTGAGCTTTTATTTACCTTTCAGCAAAACAAAACAAATAAAAACAAAATTTTTGTTACAATTTGTTAAAAAAAACCTAAGGTAAAGTCTCCCTTGTCCATACCATGCTAAGAAATAGTTTTTCGCATTTTCTGACAGACGTGGTCCCAGCGGTGGACCAGAGGTGGTCAGGTCCAATGACACCGCAATGTTAATGTAACCATATTTTCTCCATATATTTGGAACATTTTTGTTACTAGTGTTGGTTACAAGGTAGCGTGGTTCCGTACTAGTATTTAACTTAGCCCACTTTTTGCAGGGATTTCCACCTACACAAATACGTACATAAATACATATGTCGCGCTATTCTTGACTGTGTTGTTTTTGAAATTCCTTTTGTTGTTGCTGTTACATTATCGCCCTGATTGTCATTGTTGTTATTAATATTGACAGACGTTCGACCTTTTTTCAGTATACAGCGGAAAGCAGCTTACACACCCTCAGACTATGTATGCTCGCGAATTGAATGGCTTGAAACTCACACCAACTCTATAGTTCATTGACTGACTGCTTTTTTTGTGTAAAAATTTTTTGTTAAAAGCCTGTCAATGGTTTTAGGGATTGTTAAGCGGATTTTTTTCTCTCATAAGCGCTTCATATATGTGTACATGTGTGTGCGTGGTGAAGCGCATTTTATGATCTTAGTAGCATCATTTAAGGAGAGCAAGGGGGAATGAGAATAATAGCCAAAAAAATTTAACAAAATGACGGCTTATCGATTTTCCTTTGTCATTTTGAAATATTTCTTGTATTATTTATTTCCCTTCTTATTAGGAAATGTGTAAAGTTTTTATGTTTCCCTTGACCGTTGATGGTTTATTAAAATCATTAAGTTTTAGGACATGGCAACTCATTGTATGTGCCTGGAAAAACGTTAAGCCGATAATTGTATTTGTTTTTCGAATTTTCGAAAGCAATTTGCACGTTTTCGATTGGTAACTAGTCGCTATATTACAGTGTTAATCAATTAAAAATATATCTGAATTTTATGTTTAATTCATCATTCAGTTTTAAAGCAAAAAACAAAAAAAGTTAACTACTAAAATTATTTTCTAACTTGGAATATTTTAAATTTCTCAAAATTAAAAAAAAATATGTACCAAACATTGATATTAATTATTATTATTTTTTTTAATTTTTCGGTATGGTAGATAAAAGTAAATTTGAATAATAGTTATCTTTGAATTTTTATTTTTTACGAACAATTTTTGATCGTTATTTTTTATTTAAATTTGTTGTTCTAACCTTTAGATATTTTCAGATTTAATCACAAAGGATTTAAATCGCCCATAAAAACGACATCTCCATTATAATGGTTGAAATAACGAATAACGAATATTTTTGATCGAAAGGAAATAAAAATCAAACATATTTTGTAGCAATCTAAAATTAAAAAAAAAAAATATTAATTTTTTTTTAATTTTTTAGAAGTTCGAACTTTTAAAACATATGCCAGTTTAAAAAACATTTAAGCATTAAAAAATTGCAAACATAATGAGAACTAAATAAATTTATAATATG
Source organism: Rhagoletis zephyria (assembly GCF_001687245.7). NCBI lineage: Eukaryota > Metazoa > Arthropoda > Insecta > Diptera > Tephritidae > Rhagoletis > Rhagoletis zephyria. The sequence goes on from NW_016158733.1 coordinate 37,077, forward strand.
TAATAAAATTAAAAAGAAAATACATTGTTTTATTTAGATTTTGATCTACCTTTTGAGTAATTTTGAATTCCATAATTGTAGATATTCAAAAACTGCAAATGAATGTTTTTTATTTAATTTTTTGGTAGTTTTTAAATAGAAAAAAGTGAGGAAATAAGGAGGTACTGTGAAATTAGTTTTTTTTCGGAATTTTTATTTTTTTGAAGACGGCAAATCTCTACAAAAAATACTAGAAGTATGACCCAAAATATTATATTTTCTAAAACTTTTTCACACATAAAATTATAATATTTTCTAAAACTTTGTAAAAACTCCAATTGTTGAATATAAAGATTTTGGAAAATGTGTTAGAAATCAAATTGGATCAAATCAAAAGAGTTATAAATACATATGGACACGGATATCTTTTCTTAAATTTTTTAAATTAAAAATTTTCGCCAAATGTTGAATTTTTTTTATAGTTACTACAAATTTGTAGACATTTTATTTTTATATTTTATATTTAATTTAAGGAATTTTTTTTTCTCCGCTTTACGGTAAGCTTAAAAAGAGCTTGTACGCTATGTTACAAAGATATAAGTATATGTTTATGTATACACTGTACACATACTATGAGTGCGCTTATTCAAAGCAGTTCCAAATATCAAAAATAGAGACAACTACAAAATGGAAAACGACAAAAAAAGTTATGATATGCTTAATGAGCTAAAACAAATGTTTTGCTTATATTCGGATCGAAAGTATATGTAATAGCAAGCTCACATATTGCATATATATAAAATACATACATATGCACATGCCTGCGTATAAGCACTCTATACATTTTAGGTAGACTGATGCGTCTGTCCATAAAATTCACATTGATATATATAATACATACTAATGTATGCACTAGGGTGGTCCAAAACAGGAAAACCGGAATAGTAATGCTCTTACCCCCTAGGATATTTCTATATCGAAAAAACTATAACCCAATTTTTTTTTATTTTTAGATCAAACAAGTATTTAGAGGTCGTTCAAAGTGCGCAAAGTTTTCCATCTATTTTTATATGGGAAAAAACAGTTTTTCGTAGAAATGGTATAGAATTCTGGAAAATCAATATTTTTCGATCGGAAAGCTCTTGTTCTCTTCAGGAGACTTTAAATAAAAATACCCAATTGTTTATTATTTATTTTTTATTGCTCTTCTCATTGCATTTTTCGGGGTGTCTATGGGCTTTTGGCGGACCTATAAATCATAGGTGCGATGAAAAACTGCTTAAATAAACAATTGGGTATTATTACTAGGAGTCTCCTGCAGAGAAACAGAGCTTTCCGATAGCAAAATACTGATTTTTAAGAATTCTATACAAAATACATGGACAACTTTGAGCGACTTCTAAATATTTTTTGATTTCAAAATAAAAACTAGGGGTATATTTTTTTACGGTATAGAACATTTCTAGGGGGCGAGAGCATAAAAATTCCAACTTTAATTTTACACGTGCATTTTTGAACCACCCTAATATGCACTCATTTGCCTGTTGCTCATTTATTCATTTATGCTCGATCCTCGCAATTTTGCTATGTGCATGCTTTACACGCACACTGTTGTTTGCTTAGCGCAATTAATTGAAAAATGTTGCTATTAATATAGCCTTCACAACACATAATGCATGTGGATGTGTCTACATACGGCGCGATTTTACTTTTATTAAAGTAATTTTGTTGTATAAACATTGTAAGCGTTATATTACTAACTACTGAAAGTATTATAATTTTTCTAGAAATTTTTCCCTGTCTACATAAGAACTCACAAAGCTTATTACTATTTGGCTTTACAGCTTTCAATATACCTTTTCGCCTCTCTTCGTCGTTTAGACTAGATCGCGATAGAGCATCTATGTACATTTAGCTATATTTCGATAAATGTACAGTCAAGAGTATGAAAATAATATCGAAGACGTGGGAATTTTTTTCGAGAAAGATAAATTATAGCAACTTTATTGAATATATCGCGTTCTATCCGCTTACAAAAATAATCGAGATTAAAAAAAAAAAATTATTTTGATGCAGAAATGCATCTAGAAGCTCCTTGGACATTTCTGCATCAAATAGAAAATTAGAAAAAAAAAAAAAAATGTCTCTCACGCCTTTTTTTGCGGTTAGGGCTCAATATAGGAAACAAAAAATAATATCAGCAACGATTGTAAATTTATATTATCGAAAGCAATATCGAAAAATATATGAAAGGAAAAATAGAAAAGCATATTTCGAAAATATTACCGAACGAAGTTTTGTTATATCATTAACAATATTGTCTACACCGATTACCAATATATGAGATATAATTATCTATTTTTAGGCGCGACTGCTAACACTAGCCGCCTAAATGCACGCTAAGTACTGCTGCATATCGTCATTGTCCCTTATTACCTTTGGTGCTTAATTGATCTATTATCTGTATCTGATCGCTTCTAGCAATTGTTCATCTTCATCATCATTCATTGTCTAGATAGGAAAAATATTCTTGTGCATTGATGCAAGCTAATCTAAAAAACAAAAAGAAAACGCATGCTCCAAATTTCTTCGCTTCAAGCCCAAAAGTAAAAGAAATGAAATGCACAAACATTTCAGGCTCACTTACTTTTTAAATTCTTTGAAGTCAATCAAAAGTGTTCAGATTCAATCACAAACAGAGGTTGCCGAGTGAATATTAAAATAGCATCTTCAAACGCGCGTACACGCACATTTCCTGGCATACTTTGCGGCTGCATATGACCCGGCCTTAACCCAGTTAGCGCCTCGCCTCCAACGCCTACCCAGCCACTGCCGCCGCCACGCTTCACACTTCATTTACCACAAATGTGCTGAATTTGCTTTTAATTATTTTTCACAGCACAATAAACACAATAACAATAATAACAAAAAGCATTCTACTACTATTTCAACAGGCGCAAGCAAGCAAATCAGCAACAGAAACAGTCGGCGACGTACACGCTCATAAATATATAGATACATATGTATGTGTACGACTCTCCTTCTGCTGTGCTGTGTGCTGGCGAAGAGACAGTAAAGTTAATTATCCTTTAAATATTTGCATAAATATTCATAACAGAAAATGAAATTACTGCGCCCAAACGTATGCAGCAAAGTTTACATCAGTTCAAGCAAGCACACATGCACGCTGCTAAGCGAAAAAGGGTTATCTTGAGTGTGTGTGCATACATCGAAATGGCTGCTAAGTGAAACTATCTGGAACAGTTGTAGAGAAATTTATGCCGTCTTATACCTATATATATGTATATAGATGTGTATGGGCGCGTGTATGCGCGCCTAAACGAATGCAAGGCACACGTATCGCATAACTGGCAAAGTTATGCAGACATGGCTTGCGTTCTACCCTGGTGTGCGTCTGAACAGCGACTATGTAGCAGAATCGAAATTTTTGCAAGGTCATTGACGTCGTTCAGCGAAAGTTTTTAAAGTATTTGTTTGTATAAGTGTGGCATACTTTTAGGCGTTGTGCGGAGCTCAAGATAATTTTTGGGTGAGAAAAGGCAGTGCAGATGGTAGCAGCTATGCATATGAAACGGAAAATTTATGGAAATTTCAGGCAACAATTTATTATGTAGACCTGATTTGCGGTAATCTTTCCAAACAAATTTTTCGCAAAATTACTTTTGGAACAGAATACAATTCTAAATTAAATTTCACTCACTTTTTGTTTTTTAACTGTAAGAAATATAATTTTCTTTATGAAAAAACAACTTTGGGACAAATATTAAACAAAAAGAATAATAATTTTTAATAGAACTTGTTTTCGACAGTTTTAACAAAATATTTCCACAGAGAGGCAAACATAATTACTTTAATCTTTCGGAGAAAATTTGTCCCGAAATTTATTTTGAAACTAAATATTTTGCAGAGATAGATCTGATTTTGTTTTCGTTAGGGTTAAAAATAATTTCCACGGAGAATTTGCTGTTTCTAAAAATTATAAAACCAAAATTTAAGAAACTTATTTCGTTGAATAACATGTTTTTTCATAATTACATATAAGAAATTGCCAACATTTACATACGCGATCAAATATTTGTATTAAAAATTTTTGGGATAAGCGACTTTTTGGGACAAAAGCAATCATTAAACAGCCAACATTATTCTATAAAAATACGTGCGTACATAGGTGCATAAATATGTTTGCATTGTTGAGAACAAATTACAAACAAAAAGTTTTTAATAACCTTTTTCGGACAAAAATTTTTTTGTGACAAAATATTTTTGAATTTGAGCGTTGGTTTAATTAAAGGCATTTTCGATTAATTCCTCCACAAATTTTCTTGAACCGATGTTAGCGCAAATGTTTTTTCTTATTAAACAAATTTTTAGAAACAGATTTTTTGGAAATTTAAGGACGCATGTTTTTGTAGGAAATTTCATTTATGTTCTCTTTAAAATGTAAAAGCTAAAAGCACAATATTTAACGAAAAAGGTTTTTTGATGCTTCCTGCTAATGGTAATTTGTGGGGAATGTATTTTTTTTAAGGTTTAAAAAGGTTAAGGTGCAATATTTTTTTTTTTTTGGCTTTCGGGGAAAAGATTAAAAAAAATATTTTTAGGATCCAAATTTGTAATATTTTACCATTTTTTAAATTTTTCTTGTCCCAAAAATTTTATGAAAAAATTTCGGCCAAAAATTGTGCTTTCATAACCTGGAAAACATTGTTCGAAACACTTTTTGGACACATTTTCTATGTTTCTGAAACGCTTTATGAAATTTCTGTATATGAAAGCTAACTCTCTCAATGTATGCAACGAATGGCGTAAATCACACTTCTGTTATAATTTGGTCAAGCTTAATTATTTTCCGTAATCATCTACCATTACAAGGCCATCCTCTGAGCAAACTGCCCAACGATCACCTGCACACGATAATTGCAAAAAACCACTAGACCATAAAAGCAGCATCAACCGTTGCGAAATGCTTACGGAGAAGAAGGAAAGCGGTACGTGTCGATTGGGCACCCAAAATAAATACAAATAAATTTGCAAGTACATTAAGAACAATAAAAGTGATGAGAGCGGTCAGTCAGGCACAACGCAGCTTTACCTTCAACAGCTTAAGCGCCTATATGTATGCCCCACATTGCCGCATATGTCCATAGGCAAGCATCACTCATTTCCAGTGTCATGGTTACCACAATTGAATGGATAGTTGGATGGCTGTATGTGGCGAGAACTGTAATGATGATGGTGAAGATGATGATGAATTCATTCAAGGCAAGATGCATGGCTGTCGAAATTGGCAGGCAGTTTCCGCTCTACTCTACTATGATACAATATTTCATACGCAAGTGCTGTTATTGAATGTATTGAATAGCGAATGGCATTTGAGGGCCAACACGCACCAACACACTCACCTCGCTCCAGCACCTTGCGCTGTGTCACTTCAACTACATCTTCTGCTTCACATTCAATCTCGCCTATACTATATTTCCTATGCAACGCCTGGATATATGCTATATCTACCATTTGCTGCATGACAGGTTATTGCTTGTATTGAAGTGTGTAAAACATGCGTGACGAACATAAATATTCTTACTAGTAGACATGTGAACGAGAGTATGCCTTAAGGTGGCTGTGCGAGGCTGGTACGTATATTGCCTATAGCTTCGTTTTCCAACGTTTTCCTGAAACTTCTTTATTTGATGTGCCTGATAGACAGCTGCTTAAATATACATATGTATAGCTCACATATGGATAATCTTGCTAGTGCTTGTATGTAGACATTAATATACATACGTACAGTCTCAATGAGATTTCGATTGAAACTGAAAAGTTTTATGTGATATTTCACTTTGCATTTCGATGTCAGCAATGAGGTAGTCAAAAGTGAAGTAATGAGTTTATGATGACATGTATGTTGAGTGATGGGTGAATGCGTGATTGAGCATGAAGTATGCTAATATAAATACATATGCGATTGTGTGAAAGGATGTAAGTTATTAAAAATGTATCACTTCTTTCTGATGTGTTCAGTAGGCGATTCAAAGGCTGTATACTACATTAACTAATGAAGTGGAAGATGATTTCTGCAATATTTTTATAATGCTTTTATTTTTTAATTAAATTTTTGGGAAGAGAGAAAAAGTTGTGGAACATGTTTTTTTTTGGTACATAACAGACAAAAAAAACTTGAAAAAATTTGAACAAACAAAATTTAGGACACAAATTTTTGGAAAAAATTATTAAAGAAAAAAAAATTGAAAAAAATTAGGGCACAAATTTTGGGACAAAATTTTTTCCGAAAAAATAAGTTTGACCAAAGTTTTTGTACAAGTGTTTTTTTGTTTTAGAGTTATTTTTAAAAACACACTTTTAATAAGAATTTTTAAAGCGAAAAAAGTTTAGAGAGCAATATATTGTGCAATAAAGAATTGTGTTGTATTGAAGCACTTACACATTGAATAAAGATTCCGATGTAAATTTTGGGGTCGATAGAGCACTACACACAGTTATTGACACTAGCTTTGAGAACAATTATGAGGTTAATACTCGTAGTATTTTAATGCTTAAAGCTTTCAAATTTTTGCAAACGATGTTTAGGAAATCATGTTTTTTAGGTAAAACATACATTTTTTTTTTGGAAAAGTAACCAAGAATATTTTTTTATTATTTCAAGAACAATTTTTTTTTTGGACAAAATTTGTTTCGGTAGAAATGTATTTATCGAGGCAAATGGTGTATTACTTTCAAAGGTGGAATTTGTAATGCTGTTTTAATTTGTATATAACAAATTTTTTGGGACAATATACATTAAGCTGAACTTTTTTGGGATAAAGGAATTTCAAAAATTTTTGTGAAAAAATTTTGCTGCAACCGTTTTGCGACAAACAAATTTTAAAAACTTTCGTGAAAAAATTTTGAGACCAATTGGGATAAAAAAAATTTTGGGACAACATTTGGAGACAAAAGTTTTTGAGGAAAATTGTTTGATCAACAATTTTTTTTGGAACAAAACAGGGCACACATGTTATAGGAAAGGGAATTTTTGCACTCAGTTTTTTTTTAATTTTTAAACAATTTAGGAAAAACATTTGAATAAAATAAACGCTTGGTAAAATTAATGTGGAAGTACGAAAAACGGCTTAGCTTAGGAAATAATATTTACTCCAAGGTTAAGACTAACAAGCCAATCACGTTAACAGTATATTTTTGTAAAATACTTGAAGCTTTTTTATACTTGTTTCATTTAGTTGTTGAACAAAGTAAACTAAAAGTGGAAATCGTTGTCGTAGCAAAACCATTTCGGCTTCAAGCACTCTCATCGTTTCATGAGTGCTCTCACGCAGACTGCTTTACTCGATGATGGAGTGATTAATTTTCAACAGTATGTATTTGTCTTTCAATTTCATTTTATATGAAGAAAAGTGCATCCTTTTCTTTCGCTTAGTTTCAAGTATTAGGACAAAATAAGCATAGCAGCCTTGTTTCAGAAATACCAGCAGCGCTTTCAGGCGTTCTAAGGGACAACGGTAAACAAAAACCAAAACGCATTAATCATATTTATTTATTTATTTCAAAGCAAATATGCCCGAGTTTAGTTATTTATTTATTTACTTTCTATTCCCTTCTGGTATCCTTTCACCAGCATTTATTGACAAACATAACTCAAGGCGCACTCAAATAACTTTGCCTCATACTAACTAATGCTTTGAGCGGCAAGAATGTAAGCAAGTGGAGAAGAAAAACAATTTTACACAAAAACTACGCTACGTCACCCACGTCAGTGTACTACACGAAGTGCTACAACAATGCTGTGTATTCGCAAAGGAGCGAAAAAAGAACCAAAAGTGATTGTGCACGTAATGAGCACCGCAAGCTACTTGCCGAAAAGTATGCAATGTTTTCTTTTGTGATTTATAAATAATTTCACTTTGATATTTTTGCTTAATATTTTTTGTTTCGAATAAATGTATTTGTGAGTGCGTGGGCACTGCCTTTGTAAATCTGCAAAAAAATGCGCGCCAAAAACTTGGCGCATGGAATTGAATCCATCATGTGCGCCCAAAAATATGTAACAAAAGAGAGGTAACAATTCATTGTTTTATGGCAGTTGAAAGAAAGTTGAGAGGCGCATGCTGTTTTTTCTACAAAACTTTTGGTCAAAACTTTCAGCTGCGCGGTTCGGAAGGCGGCGCTTTTGAGGAATTGTGATCCTTTGCAAACAAGCATGCTGTGCGCCTTAAAGTAGGCTTAAATATTAGATTGTTGAGCGCGCGTTTAGGACACGCGTGAAAGTTTATTAATTTAATCCCACGCCGGCGAAGTTAGGGCCCAACTTTTAACTACATATATTAGACACAACTGTGACTTAGTTAGGCGCTTTTTTCCATTAAAGCACTGCGTTTGCTGACCCCCACGTGAATATATATTTCATTTAGAATGGTGCACGTAGCAAAAAGCTGGTATGCCGCACGCTTAATTAAATCACAATTTATGTAGAATTTCATTGGTGAAAAATGCACTCATCCACAGTTGTATGAGTACAATTCACAAACAAGTTTCTTTTTTTTTTGTTTCGGTACGTGTTATGCGCTTGTATAAATATGCAATTCATATTTCCTCTTAGCGGTTTATTTTTACATTGTTTTGTTGCACAAATATTTTCCAATTCATTAATACGCCACATACCGGGTTGTCATGGTGGCTACAAGTAGGCAGCAGCAAAAAAGCAACCACTTCACTCAATACAAATACATATATATGCACCACAAATAAATTTTACAAAAAAAAACACTACGAAAACAAAACTATAACAGAAGTATGCAGTAAAATAACAACAACTGTTCACTGCATAACTTTCGCATGTGCAAAAAAAGTTCTGGTAGTTCATACACACATACATACGCTTTGTGTGCCAGAAAGGGGGCTATAGTGGCCGGGGAAAAAAGTGGAATTCCAACATTTCTTGTTTTAATTATCACAATGACTGTTTGGCTTTTCATGAGAACTCTGAAATTCAATAACTTTGATTCGTAATGAAAGAAATAAATGCACAAAAATTTTGCGTTGGCTGCACCCTAAAATATGCAGAACTATTTTTACAACTTTTTACAATTTAAAGCTATTTAAAAGTTGTATCAGTATAGTTAGATGGGATTTAAAGGAGATTATTATTTCAATAAAAAGAAATTAATTACAACCGATTAATGCATTTTTGAGAAATTGATTGTAGAAGTCTAGCCTAAAAGTATGCCACAAAAAGTTTGGCCTCTTGAGCACCAAGTGAACTTTATGGCAGAGATTAAATGTTAGTACTGCAATAAATTTTTTACCAAAACAAGCGGAAAAAATATGAAACGCTTTTTCTAGCGGTTTTTCAGTTTTCTAATACAATTTAGTTTCTGATAAAATTTAGTTGTTTATTTCATAAAATATTTACATATATTTATTGTGCTAGCAGTTTTGGGAACATATTTGTGGTAACCACTTTTTGGAACACTATTTTTGGGATATTTTTTGTTGTGACTGTATATTTTAGTGTTTTTATTTTTAAGAGAAATTTTTTTGAGACACATTTTATGAGACAGTTAGCTCCCTTGAGTATCATGTTAGCTTTATTGAATAGATAAAATGTTAGACCCAAATTCATAAAACATTAAGAAGACCTTAACTGCTTTATAAATCGAAAATTTGTATGAAAATGTCACTTTATAGAGCTCGATAAATCTATTTTTTTTTTTATGAATGAGGCCATGAGCCTTGAAATATTCCTTTCTGATAAGTTTTTTAGATACTTAAAGCGAAAAAATTTTATGAATTTTTTTTTTCAATTAAGTACATGGAAAATTGGTCTAACAAGTTAATTTTTGTGACGAAGTTTTTTAGAGAAAAAATTTTTTTGTATAGTAATTTACTTGCAAAAAAATTATGGGTTCAATACCTTTTCCTCTTTCCCATAAATTAATAATTTTTTAATTTTTAAATATATATTTTTTTTATTAAAAGCTTTTGTGCATATACAAATAGTATGTGAGTATATTGCTAAGTTAGAATCTTTTCGGAACCAATATTTTGATCATATTGTTGAGGAGAAATTTTTTCTTTATGAAAATTCAACCAAATGACTTCAACATACATACATGCATATGCATTTTAATGTTTTTGTGGGAACATATTTTATGACAAATACGTGACGAAAGACGTACATATGAGGAAAATTATGTCAAAATATAATTTGGCGCTTACTATTTAAGACGACAATTTTTTTTGGCTCCTACATTATTTTGGGACAAAAATTGTTTCGGGACACACATTTTTGCAACAAATAAAACTTTGGGACATGAATTCTTTTGGAGTTAAATTTTTTTCATTCACAAAGAAAAGATGTGAAAATTTTTATTTTTATAATATTCTATTTTTAAATTATAATTTGTAGACTAAATCCTATACATTTATAACAAAATTAACTTAATATAAAATTTCGTTAGAGAAATTAAAAATTTAAGCATCAAAAATATTATTACCGAAAAATGTTAGTTTTTTTTTCAATACGCCCAGCTGAAAGTACGTCCAAATTATAAATTTTTGGCTAGAATAGTTAAAGTTTATATTGTAATATCTTATACTAACGCCAAGCGCCAACGTTTATGCATGCAAATAGTTTTAATAATTCACCTTTTCGGTTGAATGACTTTGATGACTATAAGTTGCGTTATTTAATAATTTTTAGCGCATATTTTAAGCTTCACTTATTTGTGATTAAACATTTTTTCCATGCAACAGATTATATTTTTTTGCAGCATATTTTGAGTACTTTTATCGCCTTTTAAGCTTATGCTTAATCCGCATGTAAAGCTCTTTTTCTAGTTGGGGAGTTATGATGTGTAAAAAATATGTAGATTTTTTAAGTAAAACAATGAGAAAACGCCAGAAATTATGGAGCAAAAAATTTATGTTTTTTTTTTTTGTAAATGTAGGTAATTAAAACGCTTATGCACTCGCTGCATTATAAGTATGTTTTAAAAAAATATTAACGGATCTAAAATACTGCAAAATTGTTGCAGGCCAATATTGCAAGAAGGCGAGGTATTAATTGAATTTTTATTTATAGGTCAAAGCATCAAAAAGTGTGCAATGCAGAAAAACAAATACAATTTCTGCTTTACAAACTTCTGAAAGTAGTTTTAAAGCTTGTTTTGTTAGAGTTAAAGGAATAATATTTTCAGGAAAGCTCTTCATCGATATTCATAGAACCAAACGCCTAAGAATATGCAAAAAAATGTAAAAAAATGTTTTACAGATTTTTGTGGCTCTCGGTTGTGCATAATAACTCTTTGTAGAGCCTGGTAAATACTTTCCGGCTGATTTTTTTTTACGGATGCAAACTTTAGGGACCCATTCAATTTTTTGACAAAATCTGCGGCCAAGGTCCAACACCGAAATTTCACATAAGTAGCATTAAAGCAGATTACGCATGTTTTTCGCAAAATTCAAACATCAGCTCCACAAAACCTCACATATTAAAGCCACTCATGAGCACAGCGCTAAAATTAGGCACCGAATATTACAAAAGAAAAACAAAAAGTTTATAAACAGCGCCTCCGCTTACACGCTCACAATTTAATAGCTAGCTTATGCGTGGAAAAACATACAGCTAAGAGAAATTAATACAGCACATGTTCCATACAACCGAGCGCATTTGCTGCTGTGGGAAAAAAATGGCTCAACTAAATGAAAGCTGACCGTATGCGCAACAAACAAACAAACAAACAAGCAGAGCTAAGTTCACCGAAAGCGAATACATTTTTACGCGCCAAAAAATACACAATGTAACTTATTGCATTGCACACTTTTCAGCTGCAGCTGCAGTAGCAATATTTTTCCATTTCAATCCAGCGAGCAGCTGAATTTCAAGCGTTTGCACATATGCTATTTATTGCTTTTTAAATACTATTTAGGTACTGCGAGACTATGCTACTCTACGTCCCTTCGTTTCGGCTCGACGCTGCTCCCATCCTTGCTCCTCACTACGCGCTACATAACTTTGAATGTGAGTTTGCTTTATGCTAAATTGATTGAAATCATGCTTGGAATGCTAAATGCGAGTAGCATATTGATGGCCGCATATATAAATATGTATGTATGTACGTGTATATACAATGTAAAAACCATTGCATACTTTCAGGCGAGGCACACCAACCAACTAGTGCCATTCACTGCTGAGATTTGCACTGAAAATATGTACAGCTAAGCTAGCTAGTGCCACTGGACAGCAGTTTGCATTAATCTAACCGCCCTATTCCCACAACACTGACAAAATTCATCATATGACTATTGTCACAATTACTGCGCCTAAAACACAATATAAACATTGTTTCGCCGTTGTCACTTATTCAATAGGTCATAACAATAAAACTGACAATTGTCATATGATAGCTTAAAATAAATTTGCGGCATAGTATTAGGCGCAATAGTAAAGGCAATAGTCAGCCGCTGAGTTTTGTCAGTGGTGTGGGAATAGGGCGGTAAATCTAATTGGCGCTCGTTTGTTGCATACCCTTAGGAGCGAAGTGCAGCTGTTCAACTCAATTTTATTGACAAAATATGCATTGTTTTTGCGTCAGCTGCCCTGATTTGGATGCTTGAAAATTTGCCAAAGACGCCGATGACTTTTACGCTTTAATTGTCGTACACAATTTGTGCTTCGTGGTTGTTGTCGTTGTTGCTTTTTTTTAGGTGTTTTTTCCCTGGGCATAAATACCATCTAGTTAGCAGCAAATGTTGCTAATGGCTGTTTGATTTGTGTTAAATCATGAAGCAGCAAGTGAAGGCGAGCAACTACTCAAATGTTTATGAAATTTGCAAACAATTATTGCATATTTCTAGGCGCACTCGGTTGAGTAATTGCTTTGCAAATAGCCGTAGAGTGTGAGCAGAGAATTTTCAAGCACTTTTTGAAGTATATAACAGCAAGCGCTGGTATCCTTGAGTGCTGGACAAATATTTCACAAAATGTTGCATAGTTTAAGGAGTGGCAGTGCAAAAAAGGAATTTAAGCAGTAAAAATGTGAAACTTTTGAAATATGCCAGAATTGTTACATAACGCAAAAGCACATTTTGTGTTAGTAGGTAAATTTTTTAAGTACATTTTTAAGAAAATTCCTAAAAAAAATTAAACATATTTTTAGGCGCGCTGCGAATTTGTAGCTTAAATATTACAAAGTTAGCTAGAAAGAAGCCTAAATATAATTATTTGACAACACTCAGCTCAAAAATAAAATTCTCTGCATACCCTTTTGTTTATTTTGAGCTGCATTTGGACTTTGGAAGCATACTTTTCGGCGACAGCCATTTTGAGAAATTGATTGACCCCTACGGAGCAATCATTTTTTATGTTTCTATGGCCTAAAAGTAATTAAAAATCAAAAATTGTTAAATATTTTTTAGTTGCATAATTTTGGGCTACAAAATGTTTAAATCTTGACTTCAAATATACATATATACAGTCATGTTCTAAAAGTAAATAATTTTTATATACAAATAAAACTTTTGAATTTTTTTTAAATGCATACTTTTTGACAAAAAATTTGAAAGCTTGCATTTCTTAAAGTATAAACTTTGAAAGTATTTTCTTTACATCGTCTGTACTCTGTTTGGTTAGAATACTTTAAGGCTTGATTTTTTATTTTTTTTTGAAATTTACTTTTTTAGTGTAGGGTTAACCTTAAGCTAAAGCTATAATGCAACGCTTTGTACTTATACCAACATATTAGAAAACATTGCATACTTCAAGGCGTAACAAATACTGCATATATATAGCACCTTTTTTATTAAAATCATAATAATACGTTTAAAGCTAAAAACTATTTGCTGCTTTATCCACGCTTCATCACAATTTCATACGCTGCATACCTTTAGGCGCACATTTAATTCTCCCTCCCTAACAAAATTGTTTGCTCACATGCCACTTACTCGCTCGCACGCTACACATAATTTGCCTGCAAACAGCTACTATTGCGGCCCTCAACCTTTTTTTGTGCACTAACATCAATTAAAGCATGCTTTTAGGCGCCATATCCTCTGCTGTTGGACTATAACACGTTCTCACTTAAAAATGCGCTGAAAATTTTTATTATACACAATTTGTGTTTCAACTAAGTAATACCAGCAAGTTGCATATTTTGCTTGCATACTTTTAGGCGCTACGCTGCACAACGTAACGCATACACAAAGCGTTTAGAAAAATATGCAAACAGCTGCGAGTGTATGCGCATAAGTGTTGGGGCAACTGGCGAAAAAACAAGCATTTCTCGAAAAATCAACACAGCCTCAACGGCAGAAACGCACACACACACACATGCCTTTCGCGACCCTTTATAGCTGTAGGTGTGTGGAAAAGTTGCATGCCATTGGCGAGTTAATGGTGCGCCCAAAAAATATGGAAAACTAATGCAATTTGGCTGCTGCTGCGTGCAGTGGGTGCGGCGAGGGCGGCGAGGGCGGTGGCGGTTGCCCTCAAGCAAATCGGAAACCGTTACCGAGAAAAAAAAAACGTGAATCAACAAAGTATTGCGCCTGGGTTACTGTTGACAGGGGGAGGAAGGTGGTAGCTGTGGCGCGCTAAAAGTGCACGCGCTAAAGGTTGTGCGCACAGTTGCGTACGTGCCAGATCCGACAGACAGCTGTATCAGTTTCACTATTGCAATACAATTGCATATCTGTTGCTGTCACGCATCGGTGGCGGTGCGCTGTGAAGGTGGCCACCAGGGTCACATATACCGCTACACACAGCTCGTTCATGCCTGCAGGCAACGTACCTATTTACTTTATAGTTTAATTTTTTCCCCCTATGTTGCAATAGAAATGGCATGAAATAGAAAAATTACGTGCCGCTTGGAAGGCATACCAATTTGTACGGCGTTTACTAGCAGGTTGCCAACAAAACGACTGAAAAATTATATCCACTTTTGGGTGAAAGCGCTGTTTGCATTGCGGCCATTTTATGCAAGCGCTTGCTTGTGCCGTATGCAACGATTTAAATGGCGTGCATGCAATTTATTTGCTGTATTTCGAATGTGCAAAATAATTGTTTAGTTGCATACTTTTGGGCGTGATTAATTTTTACTGTGTAGGTTTAACTGATCTAGTGGATAGTAGGGGTAAAGTTTTAGGGCAGGAGAATCTAGTTTAAAATTTTTATTAGGACACGTAATCTGTTTAAAATATAGTTTTAGGCTATGATATTACACAAAGCGGATTTTGGCGCCAACAAATGATTACTTTAGTTTAAAAATAGCTCTATCTGTGGTAAATGCGAGGAAAAAATTCTTTGTAATTGGTATTTTCGTATATTAGATTTTCAAACGTAGCATACTTTTTGGCCGTGTTTTTATCCATTTTAAATAGTTAACAAATGTTCGATCTATAATTTAGTTTTGAATAAAGCAGAGCGGTCAGCTATTAGTTTTCAGACGAGATCCATATTCAAGAAGGTAATTACAGCATACTTTTAGGCATGAGAACTTAATTCGGCATCGTTTACAAATATTTTGATTTACCAAGCTTATTGCAGCTTAATTTCAACGGAAAACATAAGTATACATAATTCATCAACTTCAATATTTCTAAATTAAAAAAATATTCTTCGAAAACACTTACTTCAAGCTGTACTTCACACCTTAAGAAAGCTAATTAAAACATACTTTTCGGCTACATACAATTTTTGTATAAGCTGTTCTTCCTTTAAGGCTACCAAAGTTATTGTGACGCCATATTTTAGCATATTAATAATAAAAATGCTTGCCATATGTTCTAACGTTGCACCAAGTTGAAATTTAATGCATACTTTTAGGCAGCTACGTTATACTATGATTTATTAAACAAAATTAGCGTACCGTTTTATAGTTTAGTAATCGGAACGACAACTTTTTTCTTACGAATATTAATAGACACTTAAAAATAAAAAAAACGAAGCATACTTTTAGGGTCATATCAATTGTAATTTTTTCTGCAAAAAATGCAACAATTCTAAAACACGTGTGCAAAAAACTATAATATATTAGTAATATATTAGCTTTGCTAAACTCAAAACCATTCGCAGTTTTCAAAATAGTATTTTGTGCGTACTTTAAGGCAGCAAATTTTTTTTCAAATGTTTAATAGTTGAAGTCAAATTATTAGTAAAGAAAGGAATATATAAGCAATATTTTTATTTCTTTAAAGAAATAAATTAAAAACATTGACTACCTGCAGGCGCAATGTGCACTTAAAGCTTTTAAAACGTAAAATACATTTATAAAATAAATATTGTATACTTTAGGGCGCCCAACAGATTTATCATGCTTGTAAGTAATCCTCGAAGCTCGAAGTGCAGTGAAATAAACAGAAGCAATGAATGCGTTTGAAATATTGCACTTACAACCAATTTTTCAGCATCCGAGCACGTAAAATTAATCTTTAAAAAATTGCAGATTTTTCATGCACGCTCACGAATGAATTAAAATATACAAAATCCCCGATGTATAAATAACCATGCCGCGCACTTGAGGCACGTCTATTGATTTCCACATTCCATGCACGCATTCAACGCGTAAACAAATTGCTACACTTCAAACGCCAACATACGCCCAAGTGTATGCTACAAATAATTGTGTGCAAATTTAAAAAAAATAAGCACTAACGATGGCGCGCACAAGAGACACGGCAGAGCGCTGGCAATACAGCAACTGCGATGCAGTCAGGCATGAAAGCGGTAGCTGGCGATTGAGGTGTGCCGTAAGTATCGATTTCAGTGTGAGAGAAAGAGCAGTGCGCGGGCGGCCAGACATTTGGTTAACAAGCGTATCAATGCGCAGTTGTTGAAAAACAAACAATGAAAAACAAAAAAAAACATGTAATAGCTAACAACATAATTTTATCAATCAATTTCACACATACACGCACACGTCAGAACGCCAGGCGCACGAGGAGCCGAGGAATAGAGGAATAAAGGAGGCCACCCAGTACAAAGGACACACAAAAAGTCGAGTATTTGCCGTGAAAATAGGTCGACGATTATTGTCTGAAATGAACAAAAGCTCGCTGAAATTATGCGAGAGCTAAATTTGACAAGTGGTTAGCATACTTGCAGGCGCTTGAGGCTATTGAACGTTAGCTGGGATGGTTAAGGGGTTGAATGAAAGGAGTGAGAGTGAGCGATTTTTATTTTTAGCACTTCACATGCTTATTATGTATACACCCACACCCACAGCCACCGCCACCACCACAGCCACAGCCACACCCACATTCACACTCGCACACCAACATCATCTACATCTGCTTACATTACCATTGCACCACCGGCGGATGCCAGACTACTAGCTCGCGCAAAAAAAAAAACACCTAACCAACACTGATGAATGACACGACACAATTGTGACAATTGTGGCCCCAAAAGAGCGGAAGTGGCAAAGTGAACATAGCGGTGCATGCATTGTGTATTGTAAAATGTGTTAGTGAAAATATGAATGAGATAGTGCGCACACTTGCACACATATGCGCGATAGCTAGTGGTTGGTGCGAGGACATATTTCACAAAGCAACAGCGCTATGCTTGACAGCTTACACTGATGTTAATTTAGAAATTCCTATTAAGGACATTCATAGTGTATACATGCATAAGCATGTGTGTTCGCATGAATGAATGTGTGGCTACTATTGTGAAGTCTCGTTGCAGAAATGAGTTGAAATAAAAAGAAAAAAAAATATATTTGCTGTCGAGCAGCTTGACAGAAAATCAATCACCTTTAAAAGACTCTAAATTTCCGTTATCTTTGTGTAGTATATGTAGCAGCTATGATATGGGGGAGGGGGGCGGGGCAAATTCGCATAGAAATGCATATGTATGTATGTACGCTTACAAAAGAAATACGATCTCCGGCTGGACATTAAGGTTAATCATATCGTACATACATATATCAATTGAAATGTCAATGTAGCATTATAAAGGCAAGAAATGTATATATCGATAAAAAAATCTATAATATATCGATAAAATTATCGATTAATTTTTGACTTGTAACACTTTGATGTAGAGTAGGTCGATAACGATGAAGGCAATAATTTCAAACATTTTTTCGATAATTATATCGATAAATTCATATAAAAACTGTGTTGGTAGTTTGAAAGATATTAGTAGATAAATCAAGAAGTATATCAATAAATTAACTTATATGAAGAAACTACATGTTATCGATAAATATTTTAATAACTATACAGATCAATTTGAAACAAAATATTGGAGTCAAAACTTGGTTTAAAATATTGAAAAAAGGACGGTTGGCCAAAAAACAAATGCCTGAAATCACCCAATAGGTTCTAAAACGTTCATATATATAAACAAACATCCAATAAGTTCCAAAGAACCATTAGAAGGAATGAAAAATTACGCCCAACTATAACGAAAAGTGACATCTATTCAGAAAGATACGAAAATATCTTACAAATCGAGTAGAGTCGAGAAAAATACTGAAACAGATCACCCAAAATTTTTTAAATATTGCCGAAAATCCTTAAAAGCCACTACGAGCCGCAGCAAGCGAAACATTCCTAAAAGTGCCAAAAAATTCCTAGAATCCCAGTTTGGGCTTTAAAATCAGGACCAAACCCTGAATTTTTTTAAAAAAGTAGTCCAAAAATAAGCAGAAATTTATTTAAAAAAAAACCTTAAAATATCTGCAAGTTCCAAAGAACTTAAAAATCTGAAAGAAAATCCTGAAAGATATTTCCACACCAGCCACAAAAACATCAAAAACTGGAAAGTCCTACAGGTATCCTAAGAAAGCGCGAAAAAACGTATGAGACCACGAAAAGGACCGAAAACAAAAGGCAAGTCTAGGAAAAAAACGAAACAAAATTTTGAGTACCAAACTTTTCAAAAAGAGATCTAAAACGCTCCAAAAACGCAAAACATCTCCAAAATAAAAGTGAAAAAAAAAACTAAAACAAAAAAAAATTTAGTTCTGAATGTAATAATAAATTTCAAAAGAGACCCAAAAATTAATAATATATGTAGATAAATGGCGAAAATGGCCAACTAAATTTTGAAATTTTTGGAAAAGTTCCACAAATCCCAAAGTAGGATTTAAAAATTAATGAAACTTCAAAAAATTGATGAGCAGCTCGAATTACAACGAAAAATGGTAAAAATTCCCAAAAAAACTGGAAAGTGCCAAAAAAAAGTCACAATAAACCTCCGAAAACCACAAAAAAATATGATACATGTACATGATTTAGAAATTCACCAATCAAATAAGAAAATATGTATGAACTAAACTTGACTAAACTCGCGAAAAATCTGAAATCAGAAAAGTACGAAATAATTTGCCGGAAAACGTGCGAAAAAATTCTCAAAAAGGGCAGAGAAAAAATATCTATGGTGTTGCGCTTAGCGAAAGTAAACTGCTGCGTGTTCAGACATTTTGAGTGCAAGTAAGTACAATCATGAGTAGTGCTCTGGTAGCTATCGATAACTAGATTTAAAAGAAAATTTTTTTATGAACTGTTTTTCATTGTCGAATGCAAATTACATTATTTTTCGATCATTGTCATTATTTTCTGTGCGAGCTATATTGAGTTCGAACAACTTAAATCGTTCTTTAGTTACCAATCAATTTCAATTTTGTAAAAAGAAATATCCATCTCCTCCTTAGAGCGTCAAAACGTTTTAATAGCTACTGCTGCCTCATCAAAATCAAATTTTGTGGTTTTAAGTAACAGGAAAAATTTCGGGCGATAGAATGGGTAAGCCAATTCTATGCCACGAGCTTGCATATTAATCGCAGTCAATAGAAAATAAATTTATTTTTCATATGCATACTATGTATGTCTGTACATATATGTATATGTACACACATACATATATATTTTTTTACAATGACACAACACATAAACACACAATCGAAAAAGCGTTGGACAAGCCATAAAGCTTAACGCTAACCAACAAAAGATTATGCTACCCCCAAGTTAACGCTGCCACCACTCCCACCGCCTTACGCAGTGCGGTGACTGTCAAAATTCTTTCATATATTTCCTGTTTTTAAGTCTTCCATCTCATAACTTTTCTACCAATATTCAATATACGCATCCCTAAAAATCGACACTCTCACCACCGACACATTTTAAATTACTTGCATGTTCCATTGTGTGCTTGCGCGCCCGCATGTATGCTACATTTAGTGTGCACACACATACATATATTCATCAAAGTACCAATATACAATATTTCTCCGCCGCCAGCCAATTTAAGCGAAAGTAAGTCAAAAATGTTTGCCATGAATAATTTGGCAAACATTTTGTAAGCTACCCCGAATAACCGCCAGCAGCAGCTCGACTTCTCTCACCTCGCTTACGGCGTGGTAAAGTTAGAGCTGCTGGATTTGGTTGGATTTTAACGTTGCCCAGCAACAAGAAAAGGGAATGAATTTGTTAGAACGCTCAACGCAGCAGCTTTTATCAAATTTTTATTTTATTTTATTTTCTGATATTTTAATGGATGCGTATACTGTAACAAGCAGTTGTGTGCCTGTGCACACTTTAGGGCATTTAATTTTAGACGTTTGCGTATTGAATGAGTCATAAGCTATATTCGTGTAATTTTGTTTTTTTTTTATAATGAGAAAGTTTAGTGAAGTTTTTCAAAATTTCATCAAAGCTTCTAAAAAGTTTGCCAACACTTTTGAACGTGAAATTTGTGTATTCCACACAACTTTTCATATGCATACATATATGAGTATTAATGTCCAATCCGCTATTTTCTTTTATATTTTTCCACTCTCTGTAACTTTAATGTATACCTTGACGAACTGTTGCACTGAGATATTGACTTATTTTCACCCAGCCGTCTATCACATCGCATCCCTGCCCCAGGCAATCGCATATGCAATGTTTAGATGTATGTTAAGAGCAACATTGAAAGCCACTTTACTTCATTCTTTTCTAATAACAAAAGGGCAGAAAGGCAATAAAAAAATGTCTACCTTCATTAAAACTTATTAAACTCATACCCGTTGCGCAGCCGAAAAGTAAGGTGTCGCTTAAATTCGGAGCTTTTGCAAGAGGGTGGTAGCAATCATTTAGTAAGGTGTCACTAATATATGTACGTATCGCCGCCCTTATCACAGCAACAGCTCTCTCTCCAACCATTTCGCGATATTGTATTACTATTTAAATTTAAATTTAATTCTGAGGCATAAAAAATAAGAGGCTGGATTAAAAAAAATGTAGCACAAATGTTAAAATTCCAATTTTTCAGAATTAGAATATTTTTGCTTTATTAAAAAAAAAAAAACAAAGAAATAATGAAAAATTTGAGAAAATCAGAATTTTTTCCCAAATTTTAAAAAATTTAAAAACTACTTGTTTACAACAGAGCAAATCTATGCCTAATTTATCGTATAGATACAACTTTGAATTTGCAACTCCAAAAATTTTTCAGAATTTTCCTAAATTTTTAGTTCTGTTTATATTAAAAAGAGACTGAAAATTGTATTATTAATATTTAGGAATTTGATTGAACTGTCGTTGCCCTAAATTATTTTAATTTATTTCCTTTTATTTTTATTTAAAAATTTTAAAGCGCCAAAAATGGCAAGAGGTTGCTTAGTTAAAAAGTGCACAATCCACTTCAACTCAAGGAAATTTTAAGTAATGAAAAAAAACAACTTTAAATTTGAATAAGAATTGCAACTCCAAAAAATTTTCAGAATTTTGCTAAATTTTTAGTTCTGTTTATATTTAAAAAAAAAACGTGAAAATTGTATCCATAAAATGTACGAATTTTGATTGAATTTTCGTTGCCCTAACTTATTTTAATTTATTTATTTATTATTTTTATTTAAAAAAGTTTAAACCACCAAAAATGGCAAGAGGTTGCTTAGCTTAAAAATGTACAATCACTTCAACTCAAGGAAATTTTGAGTAATGAAAAAAAAATTACAAGAACATCAAAATGAAAATTTTTCAGAATTATAATTTTTTTTTATTAAAAAACAGAAAAAATATTTTTTTTTAATATTGATGGTTTTATTACAGAAAATTTCGCAATTCAAAAAATTTTTTTTTTATTTTAGAAAATTTCGCAAATTTAAAAAATATTTTGTTTTTCTACACTTACATTTATGTAAATTCATTGTTTAAATTTTCAAAATTTTCCCAAATTCTAGTGCAATCAAAACATAATAAGACGCAAAAGTTTTTCTAAATTTATTCAAATTATGAGAATCTATGCCTAACTTTCTTACATAAATACCATATGTTCATACTTAGTCGGGTTTGAAAAAACTTTGAAAATTACAACTTTCAAATTACCAATTTTCAGAATTTTTCTGAAATCTTTAGTTCTTTTAATGCAAATAAAACATGAAATGTTTTTTTCACATTTTAAAGATTTCCGAGAATTTTCGTCGAGGAAAATTTTTGTTACACAGATTTTTGATAGAATTTTGAAAATTCGAATTTTTAAAAACAAAAATGCAATTCCTTTAATTTTATTATATTTAGCTCAAAAGTGGCCGAAAAATTTCTTTGAGGGACTGATAAAGACAAAAGGGGTATATATACCACCAAGGCGTTGGATTAGCTCAAGCAGCCATAACATCGGCAGGGGGTAGGATTTTTTTCGCGATTTCTTATGCAACGGAAAGCCTATTAATAAAAATTTAAAATTGTAGTTAAAGGCATATGTTAAATATATTTTATTGGCCTTCCTTTTGTTCGTGAGGCCCAACCACTACGTTCCTAAGCAGCTTGAAATTTTGTTTTGGATAAGAAAAAAAAACAGTAAAAATATATGAATGTGCTGAAAGTTTAAATATGTTTCCCATCCGCAGGCGCTGATCCACTTGCACGCAATTCAAGTTTTTCAACGGCAAGAAATATTGAAAGAAATTTGCTATTAGGTCGAAATTCGTAGCATAAGCCTATAGTAGATTCCAGAAAATAAAAAACAACGCTGAAAATAAAATTTTGACCATCCTGCTACGTGAAATTGCAACAGATTATGACTCACATTATTCTGAAACATAAAAAAATAATTAAGTGAAGTACTCATTGCCTTGTTAATACAAGAATGGACGTATTTTTTGCTTCAAAATTTCAAACAGCTGTTTTATAGTCTTCTTATAGGCGCTTTAAAGCTTGATTGCACAATCTAGCTTACTTTTCCCAATTTATACCAATCAACAACAATCGCACATGTCTAATAATAAGCTTGCATTAAAATTGATACACTACAAAAAGTTTTCTGTTCGCAGTCTAGTGCGCCTAAAAGTATGCAAATTCATATTAGGCACAGCTGTTCGATAGATTAACATGAAATTGCTCTTCGAAGTTTGGTAACTAAGTACAAGTTGGAAAACATAAATTTTAATGTGGCAAAGGCGGTGGAAGGGGCTTGAATACACTTTTTCAGAAAAAAATATAATACACAAAAAACTGCAAAATATTAAAAGAAAGAAAAGCAAAAAAAGAGAAACTCAAAAATGAATGAGCGTCAATCACCAACTTCTATAATCTGAAGAACACTAGGGCGAAGCTCGCAACCAAAACGAAAAAAATTTGCAATTTATTGCGCCCCAAGCAAGCTGTAAAAAAAAATTCTCAACCGCAAGACATGTTTGCAGCACCACACCTCCACTTATGCGCCTCTCACTCCTACACTTGCACAAACTACGTGCTTCATTTATAAATTTGTATTTTCTTGCTTAAGTTTTTCTTACACTTAAATCTTTTTTCTCTTCCTTCACACTGCCAGTTACTTGCGCATACTGCTTGAGTTGGCATTGCATACCTTTAGGCGTTGTGATTTTTCTATGCTACGCTTTGAAGCTGTTTAGGTATTCAAAATGCGTCTTAGACACTTACAAATTGTTTATGTTGCCATTTTTTACTCCATATGCATTCACTCCACGTTACTGCGAGGAGAGGGAACTTAAATGCCTTATACCATAGCATAATTTTAGGCTGTGTTTGATGAAAGTAATGGGATGCGAAAGCTTAGTCTGCTTTTAGAGCCAAATATTTGCCTGAAGCGCGCTTTTTGATTTCAATTAGCTTAGTCACGCAGAAGCGGCAACCCCTGGAGGTAGGCTAAGCTTCTAAAGGGTGTTGAATAGCAGTTCCTTGTCGTGCAGTAACTATTTGTTTACCTTTCGGCAGTTGTGCGTATTTTCGTTACCAAGCAAGCTTAGATTCTCAAAACGAGGCAGGCTTTTGCAAACAAAAATTGACTGTGTGTCTAAAAATATGCAGCCATATGGCGCTTGCGGATTTTAAGTACAATTCAAGCAATAATAAAAATTAATTTTAGTAGAAGAAATAGTATATATCATTAAAGAAAAATTGATACTTCTTTTAAGGTATGTAAGCAAGTGGTATACTTTTGGGCAGTTAGTGTTAAATAATTTGGTCTCTCTGCAAAGTATATTAAGTTTTGAAAAAACATCTCTAATATTCAGCGAATGCTTCATTATAAAACTGGTTTGAAGTTGCAAATTTCGAAACGAGGTTTTGCGCCGATATTATGTCCTAAAAAAATGTGGTATAATTTTAGGCGTTAGGCTCCAATGTGTAGATTCTGAGTAATCACAGCGGTTCATACGATAT
Organism: Rhagoletis zephyria; assembly: GCF_001687245.7. Taxonomy (NCBI): domain Eukaryota; kingdom Metazoa; phylum Arthropoda; class Insecta; order Diptera; family Tephritidae; genus Rhagoletis; species Rhagoletis zephyria. The sequence continues at coordinate 61,704 of NW_016158733.1, forward strand.
ATTTTTTTAAAAACTCAGTAGTTTTTTCGTCATAAAAGAAGTCTTACAGTTGCGCCTAAAAATATGCTTTTATATGTAAATAAAATGAATTTAATTAATACACTTCAAGCGCCGCCGGAGGTCAACTTTTGTAACAGAATGACAGAAAATATATGAAAATTTGAACAAGTAAAAACATTTGCCTACTTTTAGGTGTTTAGATAAAAAAAAGGCTCCTTAACGATCAGAGTGTTTATAAGAAATATTATCAGTAAGATTCAGTCAACTCTTGCATTGGGAAATTTGTTTTGTGCTTTGGATTTTCTAAGATAGGCCCGAAAATGTGCTTTCTTATCTAATGGAATGAAGTTTTATCTTATGTTAAGACTAGCTCGAGGCTTATTTTGTTTAAAAAGAAAAAAAAGCAATATAATTGAAGAGCTTCAGAAAATGCCAAAAATTTTCACCAAGGAGAAAATTTTAATCTACTTCTACGCGTTCAGTAGAGAATATGGAGCATATTAGATAGGGAACCGGTTACACAAAAAAATCGCTTGGAATACAGTAGATCTTTTTATTACACAAAACGGGGCCTAAAAATATGCCATTCTATGTGAGCAAATTCATTCTTAACACATTTTTTGAATTGGTGGAGGCTAAGCTTGGTCCAAAAAAATACCGAATACGTTTAATGATGACATTTTTACAAGGTAAAAAACGTGGTATACTTTCAGGCGATTAACCCTAAATTAAGGCCGCTAGGCAAACTAAAGCGGTTTCAGGGAAAATTTCGATTGACTTTTCGTCAATACTTTCAATCGCACTCTCCAATTTTTCTTCTTAGCGCTGCCATGTCGCATTCCGTCTCTATTTCCCCATCCTCTTTCATTTTTTCTCTGCTCACGCTCCAAATTGCATGCAAATCTCATGCTTGCCTCACTCTACAAAACTTTTAGCTTCTCTTGACAAAACTGTCATCACTTTCACTGAAAGTTGCCCGTTAGCTTCTCCCATTTTTTTTTATTTATCTATTTTTTGTTAACTTCTATTTATTTATTCATAGTTTTTCTAATTTTTGCCTTTATTTTGACATTGTTAGTTGTTGGTTGCAAGTTCTTTGACGTTATTGTCTATTTGCTTTGACCAAGTTTTGTAAATACTTTGGCAAGTGTCGAGTACGTGTCGGCTAGTAGCATACTTTGTGGCACTCAGACACAATGTTTGGCCTAGTGGAGCGAAGCGGAGTGTAGCATGCAGGTAAAGTGTTTTGGCAAAACTTTTGCGACTTTTAAGTTTTAGTGTTTTTTGGTTGAACAACATTTTGCTTGTTATATTTTTCAACAACTAACTATTTTTTATTCATTTCCGTTTTGTTTGAATATTTGCTTCTCTGCTGTGGAGCTATCTGAAAGTTTTTTAATCCTCCATTAGCTAAGTAAACGTTGAAAAATAAGCTAACTACAATAACTGGCATGAGGCTTTTGCAAATGGAGACAAAGTTATGATTCCTAAAGCAATAACAGCACCTAAATATAGGCAATTTTTTCCTAAAAAGCTAAATTTAAGTAATACCAACATTTGTAGATTTATGAGCACTGACGTGGGGCTAGGGCAGAGTGGTGGCGAAGTTTAGACTTCCAAAAGAAAATGAGTCCCTAAAATTAGGCAACGTTTTTTCAAAAACAAAAAGAGATTGCAGCTAAAAAAGTTGGATATTGAAATAACCCCAAGAGTTGAAAAAATACGAGCACCTGTCCAGGGTTGAAGCATTCATGACAGCACAAGGAAAACCTCGCGCCTAAAATTAGTGTACATTATTTTACTTTCAATATAATAGGAAATTATGATATTAGTTGTATAGCTATGAGCTATGTCTTTGAAAATTTTCAAAATTTTTTTTTATTTTTACTAAACATTTTTTCCAAAACAAATATGTAAATAAATTATTTTTATTTGTTTTTTGTTATTTGTTCATAGGCTTAAAAATTTTGAATCATTTTAAAAAATTTGAAGTTTTTATAAGAAGTTAAAGCCTTCAAAAATAACTAAGTTAAAAAAAAAAAATCTAATAAAAATTTTCCAGAAACTTTTTTCCCTCGATAATCTAGTTTTGTCATATAAAATTATTAGTATTCGAACTGCGGCTAATGTTTTCTTTAAATGAGGTAAAAGCCAACTAAATTTTTTGGTATATTTGTACTTCTAAAAAATATTTGTAAACATTCTCTAAAAACTTTTGTTAACTCGATCATCTATTTTTGGTCGCCTATAGCCAATTTCACGAAAGCATTATAAGAGAAATTTTTATATTATCCTAAATTAGGTTTAAGCGAGCTAAATTTTTTTGATTATTTTTATTTTTTTAAGAAATTAAAATTTGCTTAACAATACTATGTTTCCCGCGAAAATTTTAGACAATTTTTGCTTTTCTAGCGAAAAACGCCTGCGGATATACTTCAACATTTTAATTTATATTTAATTAAGTCTTTCACTTTGAATTCCTGGTCTCCAATATAAGTATAATTGAATTGCGCTGCTTTTACAGGCGGTTTCCCCAGCAATTTAAATGGATATTAATTTTTTGTTTTCTGTCAATTTCTATATAAAATTTAAAAAATTGAAATCATTTTTGACTTAAATTGCTTCCGTGAAATTGGCTGCTAGTAGTTTCCCGCTAAATAGCAATAGATGTATCGCATAAAAAAATAAAAATGTGAAATTTATTATAAATACATTTTACATCAATTTACCATCTAATTATTTCCTTGTATTCTCAAATCACTTCATAGCGCTTCCTTTGAAAATTTATTACGCTTTTATTAATTCGATTTTCACAATTTCGTATCGAATTTCTCTGTGAGATAAAATCTTAAACTAAGCAAATTTTTGATTGAACGAATATCTTATCAGCTTAATGAAAATCGTATTTGGCCACAAGCTGGCTGCCAGGCTGCCTGGTGAGCAACAAACTATTTTTGTATGCCAGAAAAACTAGCAACAAGTAACAAGCGCATACATACACACAGTGACAGAACCATGCAGCCTCAGATATGCTTCCACCACTACTGTACTTAGTTGTTGGCAAATACAGGGATTTGTGTCGACAGTGATTGTTTGATGGTTGCTATTTTTAGGCTTTAACCATATTCAACTGCTCTCACACTTACACTGCCACACTATCATACACAGCCTTCAGCTCGCAAATAAGTAAAAGCTGTCAGCTTCAATGACGTTTAAACGTAAACAAAAACAAAAAGTGTATATATGTATGTAACCCGCTGGCTAAGCCTAAAAGCACGCAATATGCCAGCATGTATTTTATTTCTTTTTTTTTAGAATGTTTTTCACATCCGCTACAGCAAAAAGCAACAGTGACTAATACCCACCCGCATATATATCTCCATCTATTGCTTCTCTTCATTTCTCACATGTCTCGAAACCAAGTCAAGTTAGAGGCTGTAAACCAGTCAGTCTGTGTTGTAATACAATCCGTATATGGCCGCAAGCAAAGTTGTGGCTTGTTTGGTAAGAAATCGCATATACATAAATCAATATGCAATATATGGTTGGTTGGTTGGTAGAAGCGTCGCCTGAGTACATTCCCAGTACCCAATTTGTGCCGAAAGCACCATTTGGATACGCTTTCTCTGGGACCCTTGGTTTTATTCAGGGACCGCAACAGTTATATATTTTATTTAAAAAATCGCTCTTTAACAATTATTTTTCTACTTTTATTTAATTACTTAGCCGTTATCTCTGACTTTTATTTTATAAATCCAAAAAAAAACAAATAATTTTTGATTTTTATCTAAATAATCTGCAAATAACAGTTATTGTTGATTTTTAAATTACTTATATGTCTTACACAACAGTTATCGAAGACTTTTAATTATAAAAGTCATAAATAAAAATCAGTCACTGACCTTTATTTTTTAAATAATACTTATAAAAGTCATTTGTGTAAGTCTAAGTAAAATTTTTTTTCGCAAGACCTTCCTAACTGCGAAAAATATTAATGACTTTTATACGAATGATTTATAAAATAAAAGTCGGTGACTGATTTGTATTGATGACTTTTAAAAGTAAAAGTCACTGACCCGATTTTGATTGATGACTTTTATAAATAAAAGTCTCCAATAACTGTTATCTAAGACATATAATATAAAAATCAAAAATAATTGTTATTTTTTAATTTTGCATAAAAATTGCAAATAAAAATTTATTTTAAAATTTTGAGTCTCGGTGAAAGAAGAAATCGATGGGTATGTATCACTAGTGAATTTTTCCATGACAGTTTTCATCAATAACTGTTATTTTCGGTAACTGATTTTATCTACTTTCATGATTCGTTGGGTTCGTCAAACCATTTGGATTTTTCAATTAATCTATTTAGGTTAGTAATGGTGAATTTGGAAATTTCCCTAAGATTTTGGTTGGAAAAACTCCCGAGTGTGTTTTGCCTTATTTGTGCCAATGCTGGGCACTCGCAAAGATAGTGTGGGACCGTTTCTTTGCTTCCCTCAAGATAACAGGATGCAGGTTTGAAGGTTGTTCCAACGTGTATCCGCCATACTTGTGCATTGCAGATGCAGTTCCCTTTAGATTACTCCGAGTGAACAATTTATAGTCTCTGCTTCGGATTCATCATAAGATGCTCCGGCCTTAGCCAACTCGTCAACCCTCTCAATATATTGAGTGATGCAAAATGTGAATATAGGTTTCGCTGTGTAGAGAGTCATATTATTTGGTCATATGATCCTGTTTAATGTCTCCTGGTATAGCAGAAAGTTGGAATTATGGGAATTAAAGAAAGCAGAAGAAAATGCATAACAACAAAATCTATCTATTATTTAAAAGTAAAAGACACTGTAAATAAATTAGTTCGAAGTTTTGCTTAATTGTTTACGCCAAACACACAAATTCATTAGATTCCAAACTAATGCGTACGACTGGCGAAAGTTTTCTGCTAAGCAAATAATTTCCTGCCAAAGTTTTCTTAACTTTTTGTGCTCCGAATGTGACAGCATATTGGGAGAAGTAGCGCGTGAGAAAGTAATTACTTAGATGAGTTAATATTTCCGGTGTGGCGTGAATATAACTATAGTTTTAGTACTGCATGTAGTGAAATTATTTCAAAATTAAGAAATTTTAGTACACAAAAATGAAGAACCAAAAAAATCGAAAAAAAATTCTAAATTTTTAAAATTGAAACTTATGCCGCACCATTTTTTCACAAAAATTTGGAAATAAAAGAGTACTAAAAGTAAGAACTTAGGAATTTCGAATCCGAAACCTTTTTCACACAATTTTTTTTTAACATTTTTAACATTAAGTGTAGGATAAAAAATTTAAAAAGTAGCTTTAAATTTTAAATGAAACAGTTTTTAGTAAAAAATTTTGGTACCATAACTTCAATCAAAAAAGATAAACGCTAATTTTTAGAACTAAAGTTGGTACAAAGTTTTTTGAACTTCAACTTAGGTCTGAAAGTTTAGAACAAAAACTAAAAAAGTAAGATTTTAAGGACCAAAAATGTTTGAGCTAAATTTGTTAGAACTAAACGGTTGTACTAAAGTTTTTCGCACATTAACCTTTTTGATACTTAAAAGAGTACGAGATTTTTGTAACAAAAAATGTCTACTGAAGTGGAAAAAGCATTGAGGTTTAATGGAACTGAACTGAATTTTCTCCAATGAAATTTAATCAAAAACTTAAAAGTTTAATGCCAAGCACTAATATTAATGTGCTAAAATGGTTTAGACCAAATTTTATTTAAAAATTTTAAGAAACAAAATTAGGTGATAAAATTTGTTAGTGTAAAATTTAGAAAATTAATTCTAGATTTAAAAGTTTTTAATAAAATAGTTGAAAACAAAAACTTTATGAAAATTTTGTTCTTAACTTTTAGAAAATAAAATTTGATGATACTTAAAATTATAGCTCCAAAATTTAGGCCTAAATTGTCAGGCTAAAGCTTAACACTAAAAGTTGTGGAATACAAATTGTGGTTTTAAATTTTTGGAAGAAATTGCTGAAAATTTTTAGGGTAAGAAAGTAGCGAATTGCCTAAAGTGAAAAATGTGTACTAAAATATTTAGAACATTTATTAGACAAAAATTATTTGCTGAAATTTTTGCAACTAAAATTTGAGCTAAAATTTTTAGGATAAAGTTTGAAACTACGGTTTTCCGAATAAAAAATATGTTTAAAAATTTTAATATAATTTAAGTGCTAAAACTGCAGGAACCTAGTTTGAGTAGGAGCTTTCAATAATTTGTTTTTTTTTAACCTTTAAATTTACTATCCCAAAAAATGTTTGGTATACAAATTTAGTACTAAATTTGATAACGAAAATGTACATTGCTCCGTAGAACTTCAAACTCAACAAAAAATGAGAAGGATTGTTTGCATTCAGCGACTCGTTAACAAGTTACACAATTTTCAAGCGCCCCCAGCCAGTTATGCAATTTTCTCGTTTTAATTTTTCTAGTCCAATTATACAAAAAATGCCATTGCCTTTAGCCACAGCTTATCTGTGATCCAATTTTTCATTATCCGTTTCACTTCATTCCCAAAAACAAAAAATAAAAATTAAAAAAAAAAAACAGAAAAAAGTGTCAGGTATATTTTTGCAAACACTTAATTGAATAAAAATCGCATGCACGCAATTTGGTTAGCATACTTTTAGGCTTAACACAAATTAAGAGCTCGTGTGATAATAATCAAAAATGCGATTGCAGGCAAACCAATTAACGCAAACAGGTGGATGGATAAATATTGAAGCGTTTCCGTGTGAGGAGAATTTGCGTTTAACCAAAAACAGGAAAGAAATCACCCACCGAAAAAAACATGCACATGAAAAATTGTAAAAATTGCTACAGCAGTGGCATACTTTTAGCCGCATAGCGTGGTTAAATTCGTTAAACATGGCTGTGGCTGCGGCGAGAAAATGCAATTAAATGCAGCAACCGGAGGTAGCTAGTCGCTGGCATAGCAGGAGGCGGTACGAAAGGTAGCCTGGTAGGGCCATAGAAGAATAGGGAAAAAGAGGAAGTCGAAAAAGAGGAAAACGAGGAACAGAAGGCGCAAAGCGCGAAGCCGAATGAGTTGAAGTTGCTTAGTAGAGAGGGCACTTAAGGGTACAGGCGGCGGCAACTAACTCAGCAGCACAATGAAGGGCGTTTGCCTTTCAGTTGCGCGCATCAATGCGGCGGTTTTTGGCAAGCGCGCCTAGGTGTTGCATGCTTTTGTGGGCTTAGAGAAAATGTCTCTTCCGTATGTGTTTGTGTGTGAGCATGTGTGAAAATGTGTAGGCGGAAAAGCAAATTGGGCGCAAATATCAGCTGCAGTGGAGTGCGGACATCGATGTGCGCCACAGAGTATGCCTCAATGAACAGCGCAATTTACTTGCCGCCTACAAGGCTGCTACAACCGCAGTTGTTAGCAATTTTTACTCGTCGCGCCAATAGCTATTTCGACCCTCCCAGAGCAATGAGAGGTCGCAGATTTGCGCTAAGAGCGCTTGTCATGGCGCGCGCGCGCGCGTGTGTGTAAGGTAAATATTTTTCTAGCAATGCACGCGCACACACACACACGCACACAATCAGATATAAACAAAAGCCTTTGCATTTTTACCAACGCGCAATTGGTAGGATGTATGGGGAGCGTGCGTTTGGCGTTGCTTTATTAATCAAAATGTTGCGAATTTCACTGCCGCCGGCAACTGCCAAGCCAAACCAAAGCAGAACAAACTGAGTCAAACGAAATCAAACCGTAGCAAAGTCAACGAAGCACAGTGAAATCGAATGCGTTGTCAGTTGTTCGGCGATGGTGGACAAGGACAAACAATAAGTAGTGGCCACAGCCAAGCAGCTAACGCAATCCAATTGGGGATACTCTTAAACATACATACAAGCGCAAGCGTCCGCTATACTAGAGCTTCCCCTCCTTCCGTTCTCAACACAAATCCCACACATGTTTACATGCTGGGGGACATAAAACGAGTGTGTGTGTGTGTGTGTGGCTCCGTATGGGTAACCCTCTCTGCCTGGGGTTTACTGTCAGCCGCTATTGCATGCTATTAGTTTTGGCTACTGTTAATTTTACTGTATGCACTTGTTGTTGTAGTGTTTGATCAACTAGAGGTTAGCTGCTGTTGCTGGCAACTGACTGTTGGTGGTCATCACATAGCAAACAACGAAACGCAATTATGGGTAACTGAAAACGTTAATCGCTTTACCACAGTCAATAATTAAAACGTAACTGTGTTTGCCGTGAGCAAAGCTGTGGCGGTGACTTGGTGCAAGGTGTGGAGGTCAGTTAGCAGAAGCTTAGTTGAGCGAGATGTCTAGTTAAGGCAGTGGTTGAAATGAGAAGTAAAAGAATTTAAAGCGCAAAGCGAAGAGTTTATTTTATATTACCGACTTTGTATAGCATTTAGTAACTGATTTTGCTTATAGAAAATAAATTTTTGCAACTATAGCTATTTTGCGTGATTTCAGTTACCTGACGCCAATTTTGCTTATCGCTTACATCGTATATGACATGTCACCTATGTTGTCATGCATGCTCAAAAACTTTATTTTTGCATATTTCAAACGAAATTGATGAAAACTGTAAAGTCGAGTTTTTTTTATATGCGCAAATCACACAAGACATGTCCGCAAGGAGTCATGCATGCATAAAAATTTGCTTTTTTGCTCAAAGCAAGCAACAAACTTTTAGTAAGTAAGAATACCGGATTACGAAAAATTTCTAAAATAGTACCACTTTTCCAAAAAGTAAAAATATTTACATATTATTCTTTTGTACTCACATTTCGAGGAAGTTGTTTTTTTCTTAGAAAGTCGCTATCCACCTGTAAAGAAAGAACAACGAATTAATTAAACTAATTTTAACTTTTTGTCGTTAATGTGAAGTTTTGAGAATAATTTTTACAGACTAAGATGTAAATAAATTAATTCTATTTAAGAAAGTTTGAGAATTAGGTCATGCGAAAACTGTCTGCAAAATGTCTTAAAAACTTAATTTTTCGGACATGTCTTCATTTTTTAATAAATTTGCTTTCATGTCTCATGTCCAGATATAACCGTTAAGTGCTTTGTTTATGCGTGACTACTAGGAATGTTAATCCCGGGATCCCGGGATTCTTGGCAAATAGTCCCGGGATTTTAGGGATTTGTAATTTGCACTGATGGCAATAACAGAAACTACTTTTCTTGACCAGTTGTGACTATATTTATTTTTTTATTTAATAATTAATATTTTTTCATAAATGTCTAGATTATTATACATATAACACCGTGCGCTATTACATTTTACACAAAAAATCAATATATTCGTGAAACCGTGGTCCAAATATTGTAAAATTGCGTTTTTGGTTTTTCACCCTGACGTAAGTAATTCCAAAATGATTTAAAAAATTTAGTGAAATGTGCTTAGAGAAGAAGTATGGGTACCAAGTTAAAGAGGAACTAATTTTTTTGTGCCTATGGACTGGTAAGTATTGAAAATGTCCTTTTAAAATTTTTTTCCTTGAAATTTCACAATATATGTTTTTAAAAAAATTATATGTTTAGGACTTATATAAACTCGTCAGTAACCCCGAATTTCGTCCTTCTACCTTTATCAGCTTAAAAAGTTACATATTCGTCCTTGTGACTCCAAAAAATTTATTTTTTTTTAATTCAAAAGAAATTTCCTTCCTTCTTTCCTTCCTTTTATTTGGTTCACATATTTTGATTCTAAAATGCATTGAATTTTTTAAATAATTTTTGGAATTAATCATATCTTCGAAATTGCAAGTCCTTTAAAATAAATCCTGACGTCAGAGAGAAAAAATATAAAACGCCACTTTGAATAGAAAAATAAGTTTAAAACCCATTTATTTATTATTTACTTTATGGTAGGAGAGGTCGTCAAACAATTTAGAAGACATTTTTTCGATTTCAGTTTTTGAAAAGTAATGAATTCTAAATCCCGGGATCCCGGTATTGTGATAACGACATCCCGAAAATACCGTGATCGTAAAACGCCAAAGAAATAACATCCCTAGCGACTACTAACACCAGGAGCCAAAATTCATGCTATTTACTGCTGTATGTGTTAAAATTTACTTCAGTAAATTTATAAAATTTTTGCACATGCACTTCTCAACTGCCTTGTAATAAAACTTTTTTAAGTCATAGTTTGGTGGAAGTTCAAAGTATGCTCGGCCTAAACTGATGCATCATCCGGACAGTGCTTTCGGAGTTTTTTGCGGACTCCTGCATGCATGGCTTACAACCATTTAGAGATGGTAACAGATGGTTACCATTGGCCATAGTGCCCACTACTTTTTGGTCCAATAAATATTTTTACAAGGAAATATACTGGTCTCCCCTCAATGATTAATTTAATTTGTACTAAAGGGTAGGTTTGCTTAAGTTATAGTAGCTGCCTTCATCAACATACTGATCTAGACACAATTGGGACCGAAGGTACCTTTGTGATGCCATTTTGGTTCCATGTAAACCGTGCTTCTAGCAAATGATCTAATTAAGTTAAAGGCGTTCTAGGAAAATGGTGGTCCTGTACCTATTTTCTTCAAGTCTCGACCAGATTTGATATGCTATCCCACATGTTGGCACTGTATTTCGTCTTCTATTTGCCAGTTCGACGTAGTAGGTTTTAAGCCACTGTTTGCCTTCATGGCGGAAATTTCTGAGAGAAATTACGAGCCTGTCCTGGATGTTGAGGCAAGGTATCCGGCAGTGTTGCCAAACATGAGCTTTTCCTACCATAGCTGGTAGGTTTTTTTTATTTGGTAGGTTGGTGGGATAGATTGGATTTTGGTAGGTTCCACGACAATAATAGTTATTTGCGACAAATATAAAATATGTATCTTCAAACACTTTAACAACTATGTTTACACGAATATTTCACCGGTGAAGTCCACCATTGTCCATCTGACAGAGACTTTATTGTAAAACTTGACGAATATCACCAAAACTAACCTATTGAACTTTCAATATGGTAGTAAGATCCGTTGTCACATATGCGGCACTGGCCTGGTGACCAAAAGCTACGCAAGTAAAGGAGGTTTTCACCTTTAGGAAGCTGCATCGACTGGTCCGCGTGGCCATTACAGGAGCTATTGGCACCTGTTCAACGGATGCCATTGGTGTCATTACAGGCGTTTTTCTTTTGTCTATCCTGTTTGAAAGATGCCTGCAGGAGCGCCCTACGACTGCCTAATATGATCAGCAAGAAAATTTGGGATCTTCGAGGTCATTTGGAGGTTCTAGAGCCATTACTGGATAATCCCGAGTTATCTTTCTATAAACCCTACAAGATCAGGATCAGAATTCCTGAAAGGGACTGCTGTGATGTGATAATAACTACGATTGACGAAAGGTCCCAAGTATGGTATACCGACGGATCAAAGATGAATGAAGAGAGTACTGGGGAAGGCGTATTTGGACCAAAATTCCAGAAAGTCTGCCTACTTACGCATACCCAACTACATTCCAGGCGAAATCCTTCGCAATCGTGGTCTCTGTAGAAGGACAAATGGGGCCAAATTAAATATTATGTCGGAATTCAAGCAGGTTAAACGCTTTAGACTCTTTTAAAACGGCATCAGGCTTGTGGACAGCTGTAAAACTCTTTTGAACCAATTGAAAGCCAACTATAACGTAACGCTGTGTGGGGTTCCGGGACATGCAGGGTTTGAAGGCAACGAAAGCTGAGTCTCGCAAAGCGGGGAGCCCAAACGCACTTGCATGGTTCCTAGCCTTTAGTGAGCTGGTGGAGGAAACTCCAGAGACTGATATACTTCATTCAAAATTTTATTTAAACATGACGCCCTCCAAAGTGCCTAACTTCTGAAAGAGAATAAGGTTGGAGTGATTACAATTAGGGTTAAGAACAATAGATCTTCTAAGGTCACAGAGCGTGTGTCCCAGACGTAATAATAATAATATAGTCGATGTTTTTGCAAAACCGCCCGTCGCCCAATTGCAAAACCGCCTATCTTACGGCACTCAAATTTTACAGGAGAGCGAAAAAACAGTTTATTCTTTGGAGGAATTGGCTTGTTAGGCGATATCTTCTCTAGCTATTATTTTACAAGTCTGTTGTTTTAATAACGATTTAACGATTTTTATGCATAAATCTCGATGCCTTGTTATTAAAAAAATATTAAAAACTTAAATAAAATTTTGGTAGGTTTTGGTTGATTTTGGTAGGAAAAAAATTTGTCTGTGGCAACACTGGTCTCCGGCAAAGCCTATGGTTGGAGGTCCTGTGCACATAAGCTCTTAATAAGATTTTCTTAAACAATTTGCATTTCAATATTTTTTTTCTAATATTTTTCTTCTCCCACTCGTTTAAATTTCTTTTTTAATCATCATAACTCTTTTCATAATTTATTACCTGCAACCGTCCATGTCGGCACATCCAATCGTACAAAATAGGCTAGCACTTTTTTTTCATTCTCCAACCAACATCCTCTTTGCACAGTAAATTTATTTTAATGTAACCAATACCTTGACCTGAGTAAACTCTATCATTCACATGCTTATACATTCACCACGTCATTGACATTTACCCAGCAGTCCAGCAGCATCAATGTCAACTTTGTAACTATAAATCCAATAGTAAAAACGCCTATTACTATGCAATGACTTTTAAAGTAAAGCCACGAAAAAGGGGTAATGGAGAGGAGTGTCAGCTTAGCTGAGTTTAGCAT
>NW_016158733.1:79562-82599 GCF_001687245.7 Rhagoletis zephyria
ATTTTTTTATCGAATTTATTACCGATTTTGTAATGGATTTTTTGATAGATTTTGTTATCAATTTTGTTATTGACTTTGGAATCGATTTTGTTATCGATTTTGTAATCGATTTTTCGATAGATTTTGTAATCGATTTTTTATCGATTTTGTAATCGATTTAGTTAACGATTTTGTTATCGATATTTTTATCGATTTTGTTATCGATTTTATTATCGCTTTTGTTATCGATATTTTTTTCTTAGTTTGTGCTTTCGTTTTTGACTTGGATATGCTCTTAACCATACCACGTATTCTATGTTTAAATTTAGCGGGTGTATCTCCGATACAGCCTGCAGACCAAGACGAAGGCGCTGGACTGTTCCTTTTTCTTTATTTTCTTGGGATATTAATTCAATTTTTTGCATTTTTGGGATTTCCGTTAGTTTTTCGTAAACTTTTGGAATTTCTTTGTGACTTTACGGAGTTATACTTAATCGTTCGGTACATTAGCCTTGACTAGGGACTCTTCGGGATTTTTATGGTTGTTTTTGGCTGATTTTAGACTTTTACGCTTTACTTTTAGACATTTATAAAAAATTATGATGATGGTGATGAAAAAAAATTTTTTTTTGAGAAGTTCTCAGAGCTATTTTCGTATTTTTTTTTTTTTTAGTTTCGTGAGTTCTGTTGTGCAATTCCGGTATTATAAAGACTTTTGTGTAAACTTTTAAAAAATTTTCATTGCATTTTGTGATTTTCGTGGACATTTCGTGTCTTTCAGTGTTTATTTTGGGTGTTATAATACCTTTATGGACCATTCAAGTGGTTCTTTCCTGTTTCTTAAGTACTGATTAAAACTTGAGTGATGCTCGATTTTTTCTTTTAACTATTTAGAATTTTTCCAAACTTTTTTTTTTGATTTTTTGTGTAATTTTTTCGCAACTTTTATAGTTTTGTTAGAATCATTCGCGTAATGTTAGGTAATTTACGGATCTCCTTTTGATTTATTTATTTATTTTTTTTTGATACTTACGGACCTTTCGGGAATTTTGTGTAGCTTTTCCCAGTTTTTAAGGTTCTTTTCGGCATTTGAAATATTAATATTTTCTGGTGAGATTTTTGGCAAAATTTCGGGGTTTCTGTTCCGTTTCGTGTCTTCTTGGGGAGTTTTCGGGAGCCCACAAGATTTTTTGAATACTTAACAGCCTTTTAAGAGCCTTTCGGCATTTTTAGGTAGCCTACAGAATTTTTGTTCTTAATTTTCAACGGGATTTTTGACTTTTCGTTATTTTTTTTTCGAAAACTTTCGGGTTTTGTCTTACTTTTTTAGGCATTTTTTGTTACTTTTCGTGTTTTATGTGGAATTTTTCGGGATCTATTCGAGACTTTCCGTTAGTTTTTTTAGTTTTTTTCATATCTTCTGTGACAGTAATAGTTTTTTCGATATTTTTAGTTATTTGTTTGGGTTTTTCCGTAAAGTTTGGTAGTCATTTTGCTTTATTCGAGAGGTTTATTTAGGTAATATTAGGGGTAACCTTAAAGACAAATTATTTTGTATCTAAAAAACAGAAATAAAAGCGCTTGCACATGCAGATCCTTAAACGAAAATTCGGGCAAATTTCTAAATGAAAATATTAAAATTTTCGTCGAAATTGTTGTCAACATAAATTGAAAAGGCGGTTCACTTATATTTGCCATTGCAAGTCATATGACAAGCTAAAGTCTTTTATAATTGTTTCGCTTAATTGTATTCAACTTTCAACGCTTCAAAACTTTATCCTGCGCTGCGCTTCAACTTAAACTATTAGAGGTTAGGAGCACAAACTTCTTACCTCAAAAATTTATCACTAATTGAGCCGTCTAACAGACTAAAGTTAGTGTATACACATATGTATGTATGCATATGTTTGTATGAGTGTGAGTGCCTCTCCGCACAAAACTGTCTATCAAATTTTAGTTTAACTGATTTTGCTCGCCTGCCAACAAAGTTTAGACAGACGTTTGATGAAGGCATACCAACAAAGTTTAGACAGACGTTTGATGAAGGCATACATACATACATATATGTAAGTGTGTACATTGTATACAGAGGTTAATGCAAAGTGCACGCAAGAAGTGAACAGTGTATGCTTTAAGCAGCTAATTATGGCTCAGCGTGGCACCACTAAACAATGCACAAACACATACTCACGCACGAGTGGCATGCCAACTAATGGCTGCGTTCATGCAAAACTCTAATTCAATGCCGAATGTAAAACGCTAATTAGCCAATAACAACTGGCATGTTGCGCTCCATGCAGCAAGCAAGCAAATAACCAACACAACACAACAACAATGTGCAATAGTAATGATAGAAACAAGAACAACAACAACAATGCCGAAAACCTTAGCAAAATACATACGATTTGAAAATATTTAAATATCTAAGCCTATTAGTGGCGCTTACTTAGTAGTTGTTGGTTGTTGGGAGTCATGATTGTTAGTATTTAGGCTTTGTAGGCTGTTGGTGAAGGTGTTGTTGGTAGACTCTGTGGTGATGAATCAAACTCTCGCCAAAGCCACTTGTTGCTACACAAATACTTAGATATGCCATTTAGGGGGGGTAAGGGGGGAAGAACATTCTCATTGATATGGCATTTAAGCTGGCGTGGCGAAAGCGCTTGTTGGGGATTATTAGAGCAGCTGTTGAAAGGCATAAATTGCAAGTGAACGATGGTTAATAGTAAAAGCGACGATAATTATTTGCCAAAATGCCAGGGAGTGAGGAGGAAGGTAGGGGTAAAGTGAGCAGCTTAACTACATAGGTTACTAAGAAGGCGAATGGGTGTATAGGATTGCCACTGAGAATATGTATAATGAGGCCATTGAACGATAAGTACCCAGTTGATACGGTGCGGCTATTAAAAATCAATTTTAGTATAACTTTCCCTTCCAAATCTACCCGCAATGACGAATAAGCTACCGATGGAGGTATTTACGATTCTATTTTGTTGATGCTTCATGAGTACTACTACTACTTTTGGCCTATGCAAGTCAAATACCTAGCTTCATGGGATCT
>NW_016158733.1:85181-109721 GCF_001687245.7 Rhagoletis zephyria
GTAATCCTTCAAGTACCCTCGTAAGCCTCTAAATGTCCTTGAAGCGCTTCATTTGTATTTCATTTCCTTTTGCTTTCAAGTGCCACAAGCACTTCTACTACTGAGCACATATGTGACATCTGCCAGTCGTTAGTCGCTTGTCGCATGTCCTTTGAATGTACATATATACATACATACATACATACATGTTGGCATGTTGAATGCGTCAGTGACCAATTGAACGCTGTTGGCAGTTTAAATTGCAGACAAGTGATGGCTGGTTGGAACATTTCGTATTCGTATGTATGTATGTAAGTATGTATATGTAAGGCAGGTCGTCTACTCTGGCAAAGGTGAATATGTGTTAGTGTTTGTAAGTGAATGGCTTGGTGAATGCATGTGCAATATTCACTGCTTCTTCTGTTATGCAGCCTGAAACTCATACATATGCGTTAGTTTAAATGAAATTCCACAGCGCGCTGTGTAGCGCAAAAACTCTGTCAGGATATTTCTGCAAGGATATGAATATGCAAAGCTGTTTTCCGACTTAAACCAACGCTATTATGCAGTAACTTTTTCGACAGTGAAGAAAATAAACATTGAGTTATGAAAGCTTTGGAAAAAAAAATTTTTAATACCCTCAAAATTAAGGCAACACATGCGAAAAGGAGAAAATGAGTTGTTGCTTTTTTTGTGTTAATTTTTTCGTTTTCTTTCATTTCTATTAAACTCAGCAGACTTTGCTGCTTATTTTTGTAAGGGATATGCAGCTAGGTTTTCGGTAAATGAAAAAGCAAAAATGTATGTGCAAAACTTTCATTGCATACTTTCGGGCGACAAAATGTGTAACGAGCGCAATTATTTTTTAGTTCGAATTTTTCATGTTTTTGTGCGCTTTTGTTTTCCTTTACAACATTTTCTGTTTGTTTCTTCTGCTGTGCCTGGAGGCAGCGCTGACAAAAAAGTTAAACAACTGCAGATAATTTGTGTTTCAGCTCATTTTCCTTTAATATGCGACCACAGCAATGAGCGCTTGATTCACTTTGAAGAAAGGTGTAGGTGTAGTTTTTTTTTTTTTGTTTTACAAGTTCAGAGAAGGTCTGTAAGAGATAAATTCCTGCACATTTTAATGATACAAACACCATTTTGGTTAATTTTTGAAGTTCGCAATTTATTTTATCAAGGAAGGTCAAGTATCATGCCGGAAAACTGTGAATCCCGAAAAATGTCGAAGTGGTCCAAAAAGGACCAAAAAACAGTCATAAAAGTTACGAAGTACATATTCTATAAACTACCTAAAACAAAAACTTAACCTATTCCCAATGATCTCTAAACGTCACGCGAGATCCCAGAAAAATTTGGATAGAAGCCAAAATCGTTTCGGAAAATTCCAAAAAAAATCACACAGAATCTCAAAAAGTCGCTAAAGGTTATTAAAAAGCACTAAAGAACCTTAAAAATATATCGAAAACGCCCGAACTAAACGAAAAAAAAAGTCGGAAGAAATTCCGAAATATCTCGGAAAAGCCCCAATTAAATACAAAATGTTAAGAAGAATACCGAAAGGGACAAAAAAAAATCAAAAGTATACCGGAAAATTCCTTTAATAGTCCTTAAGCCTGCAAAAACTGTTCCTAAAATTACGAAAAATTCCATAAAAGATAAAATTAATTCCAAAAACTACCCTCAGACATCTCAAATAAATCCAGACGACGACCCGAAAAACTCGTCAAAATCCCGAAAATATAAAAAGTCTTATTACTAAACCAAAACCACGAAAAATATCGAAAGGTCTCAAAATAAATTTCGAAATATTCCAAATAAAGCCAAGTCAATTGGGCCAATTGCGAAAAACTATTAAAACAAAAAACCCGAAAAGTTTGCAATCGAACAGGAATGGGTGAGAAGAAAACTGTACGTTCAAAAAATTGTAGATAGGTTGGAAACATAAAATTGTACTCAACTAACCAAATACCTCGTGAAAAAGATTTTTTAATCTATAATCAAATATCTCAAGATTGCCGCAAGGTAAAACAAAGTTTTTAAAAATTCCAAACATATCCCGAAACCTTCCAAGAATTTCGATAAAATTCTGCAAGGCCACTTAAGTACCTAACAAAATTCGAGAGCATGAATCGCGAATTCCGATTATTTGTCGGTTCGTTGCTTTGATGAAAAGCATTACTTCTACCGAAGCCGCCATATTGAATTTCGAAAAGAGCAAAAGTGTAAAAATATTTTCAGAACTTGAACGTTTTTTTGTAGTGCACCAATTTTTGGATATAGCGCTATTCCGAATGACATGGAACATTCCATATATTTATACTTACATGAACTTAGTGCTACTTTTGATCCTCTTAAATAATGAATAACTCACACACACATAAACCAATTATGTATGAAAAGAAAGCTTAGAGCATAAAGAGCGTCAGCCACAGGATTTTTTGCACTAATTCTAATTGCACTTGTAAGTATCTTGAGAATTTTGTTGCGGTATTGTAACTGTAGTAGTTTTGTAGAAATGCATAATGGCACAGATTTGTGGAAGTTTCAGTGAAAATATGTCTTTGTTTTGCTTTTTTGCATTTTAGGTTACTCCCAAAGCGCCACTTTGTTGCACTGAGTTTCGAGTCAGAGTAAGATAATTCCAAATTTTTTTAGACTACAATACGAGCTGATTTTCTGTGCGACACAAAATAAAAGTTTTTCAATTTCTTTATAGCTGTAAAGCAAGCTACCTCAAAATAAATTATGGTTTAAGTTTTACAAAGTTAGTAAAAAACGGAAGTGAGCGAAAAAACTTGCAGTACATTAGAAGGAGCATAATTGGGTGTAAAAAATGAAATAAGGATTAATGTCAGGCCAAAGCAGAAGGGAATAACTAACAGTTAAGCAAAGAAATGCTAATGAAACTACAAAGTCGTAACTTAGAATGCAAAGCAAAACTTAAGTGAGGGTTTAACAAATTGTTCAAAAAGTTTCTGAAAAAAGTATTATTTTATGAAAGCAAAAAAAAAAAGAACGCTACCCCTAGCATGTTATTTCTTCAAAGGAAAACGAAGAAGTAGAAAGTAACACTTTTACTATTAAAGTCTTTTTGTATAGTTCGCCAGTGTGAAAAAATCAAAAATAAAAGGATAGCAATAATCGGTACATGATGTACGGTGGAGCAATAAACCCATCATAAAAAAAAAGTCTTATATGAAATCCATTTCGAGGTACATATACATATGTTTGTAGTTATGCCGCTCGCTCGTTCACTCAAGCTGCTGACAGCTGACTAAAAGCAAAACCACTGCCATCATCAATTCTCGTTCATCATTGTCATTGCGTTTTGGGTGTTAATTTCATAACGGTAAACACAATTACACATGCTCAGCGACCAAAGAGATTTATGTACATATATAGGGGACTAGGCAAATATTGCAATAAATCTACGTAAAATAGCAACAAATATTGTACAATACCGAGCCAACAGCACTTATTTATTTATTTATGAAGCGAGAAGCATGCCAGACATATGCCTAACGGGCAAGAAAAAGAAAACTAAAAAAAAAGGGACCCACTAACCCACACTCAACTCCGTTAAGAAGCGAGTGCCATTTTATTTCATATTTCATAAAACATATTTGCATTAGCGTTGAAAGCAAGCAAGCCGCTGGTAGTCCGTGCTATTGCTTCCTGCGTGTTGTTGTTGTTGTATGTGTGATTGCTTATGCTTCCGTAATAAATATTTTATTATACTGTTTTCATATTGTTTCAGGTTCTCTTCAAATTGATTACCTTTTTCACATCATTCACTTCTGCCTCGAGGCAATTTCTTCTGTTACAGACACAAGCACACGCATATGAACATACAACGTTTACGCTGGCCCAAATACGCTCGCTCATATATCAATTTTTAATGTAAATAATGATGAAGTGGCCTTTGGTAGTAAGAAAAATTGAAACGAAGCAAATAAAATATGCCGAAATGATTTTGCATTGCATACCTGCCAGGCGTTTTGGCTGTGTAGTCTTGGTTGTGATTTGGCAAAATTGAATTGAGATGCTTTAGAAGTAATAAACATTTTGTAATAACTTAACTTGATCTAAGTTTTGAGGGATTTATTTATTTTGAGGAATTTTTCGAAAGTTTTGTTTAAAGTGGAAATACTTTGATAAAATTTTAGCACAAAATCGGGCAGATTAAACATTTCCTGAAGGAAACAGTTACATAAAGCTGCTTTATAGAGGTGTTATACAAAGCGTTTTTATGCAACTGTTATACAAAAATGTTATACTAAACTATTTTACGAAACTGTTATATAAATCCTTTATTCAAAAATTTTGTTGCATAAAATCGATTTGTTGTTAAAAATTATTTTAGGGAACTGTTATACACAAACTGTTATACAGGAACTTTTATAAAGAACTGGTATACAAACTTATTCTTTAAAACGATTTCACAACAATTTTATAAAAACTTATATAATGAAGCTGTTACATGACATAACTGTTATATAGAGCTTTTGTAAAAAAGTATTATACAGAACTGTCACACGCAACTTTGATAAGGAACTATGCATTGTGCAAAACTTTATCAGAACTTATAAAGCAGAAATGCAAAACTAAACTACCAAACAAACCTGGTATAAAAACTGCACTAAAGACTTGTCAGACGAAACTGTTATACGGAAAATGACATGCTAAATTTTCATGCAAATTTATCACACAAGACAACTGTAGAAAACGGTAGTGCCCGATTTTTATGCAAAACCGTTTTACAAAACTATTTCCCATGATATTCGAGTCTTCGTAACCGAAACGACCTAGAATCATATCTGGCCAAGGCATTTTCACTCCAGTATCAATCCTCGAAAGCTTTTTGGCAAGTCGTATACTGTTGCAACAACAAGAACAATTAAAAGAAGTTGCCATCGAAAGCCAAATTGAAAACCCCTGTTCTATAAAACTGCCCCACGAAACTGTTATACAAGAATATTATATATAACTGTTGTACGTAACTGTTATACATTACTATGAAGGCTGTTATACGAAGAAAACAATTTATTTTATACAATTTATTTAATTTTAAAAGGTTTTTTAAGTCGAATATCCGTTATACTGATAACTGTTATACAAGCGTTTTTAGAACTGTTATACAAATGTTCACCGAACTTTTGATCCACAAATTTTGTGAAAAATATTATTTATTTACTGCACTGCGGGGTCTTATAAGGCGTAACTGCCATACAAGAGAGCAATTATGTAAAAAAAACAGTTCTACTTTAAACTTTTTTTAGCCTCGAGCACTTTTCAATGAAAAAATTTATAAGCATGAAAGGTTTTTCCAATAAAAATGTTGTAGGTATAATTGTTATACAAACACACATATTTATTCATAAATCCGTTAAAAAGTTTTGTGTGAACCAGTTACGCATCAATTTCATGCTACAAGTTATATTTTATCCAATTGTGTTTACTTCAGTCATTGTACTAAAGAAAACAACTTTTATAAAATTAGAAGGTTATCTGAAAAAACTGTTATACACGCTATTATCTTCTGTAGGAACCTTTCAATGGTAGATGTTGGTATGGAGAATGTTTTTTGAACTCAAATTAAAACTAGTATTGCGCAGTACTGTTATTTAAACACTGTTATACTGCTATTAAACTATTATGGTAAGAAGAAAACTATTTTAGTCGAACGACAACAATGTTGCACTACATCTATACTCTTTTTAATTGTACGCGATAGAATTTCTTGCGATAAAATTAGTGGTGTTACCTCATAAAATTGTTATACTCTTACCGAAAGTGTTATACTTATAGATATTCTGGCATAAATCGATAATATCTTTAATAATAGCTTACAACTGTTATACAAGAACTGCTATGCTGTTATGTGGCAACAAATTTAAAGCTCTAAAACGGTTATACTGCCATAAAAACAAATCTTATATTACGCGCAAACTGGTATTTTACGCTATCATACTGCATGAACTTTTGCTGTATTACATGCGATGTAACAAATCTATACCTCCAACAGTAAACAACTGTTATACTCTTGTTAAAAATTTTTACGAGATAGTTTTTAGTTAAAGTGGCTATTAGCGCCATTATACTTTAGAGCGATAACTGGTTAACAAAAACTGTTATACTAATATAAAAAGTGTAATACTACTATGCGGAAGCTTTGCAAATTGTAACATCAAACATATGAGCAGTACTATTAGTGCAATTTCAATCAAAATGTCTATTTATTATTGCATTAGGAATTTTTCATATGCATAATTGTGTTATAATGCATGCACAAAAGTATTATATTGAGAGTTGTTGCGCTGTAACTGATAAATAGTGCAACTATTTTGAGAATTGAAATTAAATTTATAAATCAAAACGGCAATCCTTTTAAACAACTGTTATAATCTTTCATAAAACTGTTATACTTTTATAAAACTCTTGCACTGACAGTGTTACATACCAGTACATTTTGTATTTACTTTCAGTATGTAATTTTAAATGCATAAGTAGTTTTACTTTCTGGCGAAATAACTAGTATATTACTCTCTTATTTTTGGGAAACTAACTAAATGTCACCCATCTATTAATAAACCCGTCATTGCATTTAAATGGAAATGACAACTACTGCATTATTTATACCCGAAAATGACTATGGCTTCAAGCGCACATTATATTTATTTTAAGGCATTTGAGCATAAACAAAAACTCCAGAGGCCAAATAAAAGGTTATCTAAGCCATACATCACTTAATGCAAAGCGAAACGAAAGGATATATAAATAATTGTATGTCACATTTTGTTTTATTAAATTGTAGGCCCAAGGTGGGTTTATTTCAGTTTTATCGATTTTTTTTTCATTCAAGAAGAAAAACTTAACCAACAGAAAGTGCTACTTGTTTGCTTGAAATAATTGCGGTTTGAAAATATTTGTAGCTAAAAGGTATAAAAATGCTATGATAAATGAAATTGCTAATCGAAAAAAGTGTATAGAATTCAGTTGCCTGCCCTTTTCTTATTATGTACCTTGGGTGTATATGTGCGTACGACATTCGGTCAAAGTTGCACTACGTGCCCAAAGCGGTCATATTGATTGGCTTTTGAGTAGCATATCAGGCGAATAAATATCAAATTACTACCAACACATAGAGGCGCTGCACAGTGGTTCAAAATTGATATTTTCTCTTTTCACTCAATTTGATTATTATAATTTTTTTTATTAAAGCTAAAAGAATTTGCTAGAGACATGTTGAGCCCGATTTTTGAAGTTTTGTTTGTTTTTATTAATTTTTTTAATGCAAAGTGCAGAAAAAGTAGCAATTTTAAAGAAACTCCATTCTCCTATTCCAGTATATAAAATTTACACAATAAAAAGTAGTAGAAAACAATTGTAGGGTTCTCCCAAAAAGACAAAGAAAATAAAAAAAAATAAAATTTTGAAATGTTATAAAAAATTGTTTACCAAAATTATTTTTTTTTTGTGTTTGACTTTTCTAAAAATCTTGGGTATGCAGTTTTATAGATCATACAATTTTAGTAAAACAAAGTGCAAGTTGCAAGTAGATAAGCGATCGCGTTGGTTTTTAAAAAAATTTAGAAATTAAATTTTTTTTTTAATTTTGGTTAAAATTTTGTATAAAACATTTAAAATTTTTTTGTGACATTTTTTTGGTTTCTTGAGACCCTACAATTGTTTTCAAATAAATTTTATTATGGAACAGGAAAATCGTTTTCTTCCAAATTGCTACTTTTTCAGCACTTTGCACTAAAAATTTTAATATAAACAAACAAAAATTCAAAAATCGGGTTCAACTGGTTTCTTGAAAATTCTATTATCTTTCATTAAAAGAAAAATTCATCAAATTCTGTGAAAAATGAAGGTTCCAGTGAATTGTGAACACTAAATTCCCGGTTTGAACCACTGTGCGCTGGCATCCCAACTCAGGTAAGGGTCAACTAATTTTTATTCAATTTCATAGCTGCTTACCGTTTACAGCTGTTGTGTGTTAGTGTATGTCACTGTGCGTTGTTATGGCTAAAAGATATGTTACCATAAGGATATGTACGAGTAGCTCTAAAAAAGGTAGTTGCGCCATTCAGCGCATGGGGCTATCGTGTACATATATATGATATGAGTGATAGGCCGGCCAAGAGGTTGAAGTTCGGTCACACAGCTGCATAAATTTTTGCTGACCCGAGGGCATTGAGCATTCGGGAGCTAGGAAGATTGCTTGGCATGCTACATATTTTTGCAAACAAGTTTGCAGTGAGCAACAGTTAGTACGCGTAGAAGCTTTTAGGTGAGCTGCCTCATTTTTGGTCCTTTCGCTTTAGCTCACCTAGCGACCGTGTGCTCCCCCATCACTGCTGGCTCTTTTAGGCATTCACAACACGGTTTCAACATTTATTCATTCCCCTTTGTATGTCCTTTTCGGCTTAAATTGAAACAAAGCACACACATGTCCTTTTAAGACATTTTCTTCACATGTCCTTTTGGCTGCATAATATTTTATACACTGTCCCTAAATTAGTTTTGCAACATTTATAAGAAACTTTTGACCGATGGCTTTGTGTGCCTTTTTTGGGATCGTTTATTTGCACAAATGCGCCAAAGCTTAAGAAATTAAGATGAAAAGTTCCTGTCGGTGGGAGTGTGGAAATACATACAAAGAAACTCTATGACAGCACAAGGCTCTCTTAAGCTTATAGGGAATGCTTTTTATTTGTTATATGCAAATAATTTTGTTACGGTTTGTTTCCTACAAACTGACAAACATATCCTCAGCTGAGTTATTTTTCTGGCTCCTTTCACAGAGTTTTTATTTGCCGTTTACTACATTTTTTTCTTTTTACAAAGTTTGTTTGAAGATTTAAATATTTGAATCCTCTTTGCACAAGCTTGTTTCTTTGTGTAAAAAATATTTGGAGGAAATGTACATATGTATGTATGCATATTTCTACTAAAAAAGGCAGGCCTGAAGGAAAACATTGTACATATGCCCATAAATTGTTTTAAAACTCAGGCTAAAAAATTCGAATATTTGAAAAATTTAAAATAAATAGATATATTTTTGGCCATTTTAAAACTGGACATAAATTATGGTAATGCAATAATTGGACATAATTTGTTGTAACAGTGTAACAGAATGCCGACATAAAATCTTTGTTAGTGATAAAGTCGGCATTTTAAAAGTGAACATAAGTTAAAGTATATAAAAATTGGACATACATTTTTTTTTAACTCAAAACTGGACATAAGTTTTTCGTTATTGATAAACTGTACATACATTTTTGGTACTTAATAAACTAGACAAACATTTTTGGTTAGCTGCGAATAGGACATCAATTCTTGGTAATTCAACAACTAAACACAAACACAAACACAAATTTTTGGTAATTAAAAACTGGATATACATACATTTTTGGAAATTTTAAGGCAATAAATTTTTGGTAATTGAAAAAACTGGACATAGATAAATTATGGTAACACAAAAGTTGGACAACATTTTTAGGTATTTTAAACTAAACATTAATTTTTGGTTGTTTAAAAACTGGACATAAATTTTTGGTACTTGAAAAACTAGACATACATTTTTAGTTAGCTGCGAATAGAACATACATTTTTGGTAATTCAACAAATAAACACAAACACAAACAAAAAATTTTTGGTAATTAAAAACTGGACACACATTCATTTTTGGAAATTTTAAGACAATAAATGTTTGGTAATTGATTAAACTGGACATAGCAAAAATGCGCTAACATAAAAGTTTGACAAAGACTTGCAACTGAAAACCAAGGACCGAACAGAACAGCTATTGATGAAAACTGTCAAGGAAAAATTCACTATGAAGGAAATGTTATACAACTAAGTGATACCAATCGATTTCTTTTTTCTTCGAGACTCAAATTTGAAAATAAATTTTTATTTGTAATGTTTATGTAAAATTGAAAAAATAACAATTATTTTTGATTTTTATATTATAAATCCAAAATAAAAATTAATTTTGACTTTTATATTATATGTTTTAGATATAAAAGTTATCAATTAAAATCAGTCAGCGACTTTTACTTTTAAAAGTCTTCAATGTAAATCAGTGACCGACTTTAATTTTTTGAATCATTCGTATAAAAGTCATTAACACTTTTCGCAGTTAAGAAGGTTCTGGGAAACAATAGTTTACTACGACTTACACAAATGACTTTCATAAGTATGATTTGAAAAATAAAGATCAGTGACTGATTTGTATTTATGACTTTTATAAATAAAAGTCTTCGATAACGGTTATCTAAGACAGATATTTAAAAAATCAAAAATAACTGTTATTTGCAGATTATTTAGATAAAAATTAAAAAAAAAATTGTTATTTGGGATTTATAAGATAAAAGTCCGAAATAACGGTTATTTAAGGAGTTATTAAATAAAGGTCAAAACAGAATTGTTAAAGAGCGGTTTTTGTAATAAAAGTTGTAACTGTTATGGTCCCTGCTGAAAACTATACAAAAATTGTAAATATTTTGGTTGTTGAAAAATTGGGCATAAATTTTTGCTGAACTGAGCATACATTTTCGCTTAATTAAAAACTGGACATAGAATATTATAGGTCAATTGAAATCTGGACATCAATTCTGGTACTGAAAAAATTGCACATAACCTCTTTGAATTTAAACTATAAACTGGACATAAATTTATGGTTATCTAAAAGTAAATTTGGGGTAAACAATTTTGGCAACTCTTTACTGACCAATTTCCACTTTCTTGGGTGAAGGAATTATTATGATGTATCCTAGTTTATCTTTGAGGCGGGCATAAAAGTGTTCATTATTTCACCTTTAAGGCGCTCCCATTCAGAGAAGAAAATATATAAAGAAAACACAAAATTCAAAATGTAAAATAAGAAATGTGCAATATAAAAAATTTAGAATACAAAATACCAAATGGAAAATACAAATTACATGACACAAAAAAAGGACACACAACAGGACAGGACAACACCGAATACCAAATACCAAACATAAAATACAAGGCACAAGAAACAAAAAATTCTTAGTAAAAATTAAAAAGTTTGAAATAAAAAATTCGAAATAAAATACAAAACGCAAAATTAGATTATAAATGCAAAATAAAAAATACCAAATGGACGGGAAGCATCATGGATTCAAAATTTCCTACACCGCCGGTTATTGTGCTACCTTCAAAAATGCCTCTTAATTAATTTTATTTCTCTTATTTATACAAAGTCACATAAAAAATAATGAATTGTAAATTTTCAGCAAATTTATTTGCATCTTCACCCTGCATATTTCAACCGAATTCAACTCATTTAAGAGTGCTTATAAAAATAATTCCATTAAATAACGCTCATACGCCGTGACGAACTCACGATGTGGAAAGAAAGGCAAAAAATCGCACGAAAATTGTGTAAATTTTAAGCACTGGAGAAATTGTGAGTACATTGAAAGACGAGAAT
Organism: Rhagoletis zephyria; assembly: GCF_001687245.7. Classification (NCBI taxonomy): domain Eukaryota; kingdom Metazoa; phylum Arthropoda; class Insecta; order Diptera; family Tephritidae; genus Rhagoletis; species Rhagoletis zephyria. Next base: position 96,634 of record NW_016158733.1, read on the forward strand.
AAAAATGCTGCTAACAAAAAGTGAAATGAAAACAAAAGCAAAAATAACAACAAAAATGAAAGCGCTACAGTATATAAATAAATAAACATTTGAGTTAAATGGCGGCGAAAAAACGAAAATTCCAAATCGAGCTGAAGCAGCTAAGAAAAACAACCAGCTTCGATGTAAGAAAATGGAATTCTTTGAGAGGCTAATAGGTTGATGTTTTTGCTTCTTTGTCTGCGGTTGGGTGTATTCAGACAGGTAAGCTTTCGGAAGGTGGCCGCTGAAGAGTGAGTGCGGCGGTGTGAATTGCGCAGGATGTACAACCGCCAGCGGCTGTGAGGCTTGCTGTCATGACGGTATTCTAGAAGATATAGGCGAATTCGATACGACGGGCAATTTTTATTCAATCATAAAAAAACAAAGGTAGTGAATGCGCCAAACAATTTCAGTGAAGCGAAATTTGCAGACACAAGTTAAAAATTTTACTTTAATTTTCAAAATATTTTATTCATAATTATTAAAAATTTTTTCTCTGTTTTGAGGATTTATTTTAAATTTTACTTGCTAGCATACAAATAGGCATTATTAAGTGAAATTTTTTCGCAAATTTTTATTAATTTTATTGACTTTTGACACCGCACCCTACTCCTTATTCACTTACAAGTTAATGCGCTGAAGCTTTTCGTGATTAAAAATAGCACTTGCCTCACAAAAAATCTCACATCCTTAGTGGCAGATCAAACAAATCAAAAAAATGTATTTATTCGCCTTTCTTCCTTTTAATTTTAACCTTTAACTTGTGTTCGTGCCTAGGATACGTCTCATTAGTTAAACGCCATCACCTAAATGGCAGCATTTATTTTAATACAAGCCGAGTGTAAAATCAAACATTGGCAGTAGAATGTGTGTTTGCCAATAGGTACTGCTTGAAATCTGGATATAAATAAAGCTATAGCAAAACCTGAGAATTGAAAAAAGCTCGCTGAAGAACAGAATATTTAAATTAAAACCATGACCCTGTTAAATACTGGACCTTTTGCTCACACAAATGCTGATTTACTCACCAGAATACTTATAAAAAAAGCGATACTAGAAAAATGTTTAAAAAATTAAAAAGCACAAATCCTGCAAAACAAACTAAATTACAGCGCACGCGAATATCTTCATTTTTCATTTACATAAATTTCCTCTCTCAGATGCTAACTGGAAACATTGGCAGCACATTTGTACCCAAAAAGCTTTACAGTTTTTGGAACTACTCATGACTGAAAAGGCTTTTTTAAAAGTTGATAAATCTTTATTTCGATAAAATTTTGATAAATATATCGTTAACCATTTGAATAAAGTTTTCAATAACAAACTCGGTAAACAGGTTGATGAAAATTTAATAACTAAAATATTTCAACAAGAAAATGAATTATAAAATTTAAAAGTATCGATAAAAAATGTCAACAAAATTAGCGAATACTCATTTCGACTTGAAAATCGATTGTCAAATTTAAAAGTATCGATAAAAAATTTCAACAAAATTAGCAAATACTACGACAATAAAATCGATTAACACTTTTAGAAGTATAAGAGTATAATTCAAATTATTCATAGTTTAAGGAATTTCCACAGTAAACACGCTTATAAATATACCGCAAAATCTGGAGACAATAATTTAAAAAAATACCTAAAACCAGGGACCGAAAATAACAGTTATTTTCTCTCGATGTTATAAAAGCCCGGGGCAAAATATTGTCGTAGAAGAAAGTGGTCAATATTCCTTTTATTTTGAGAAAAAGTCCAACAATAACTGAAAAATCCGGATATTTATTTTTTTAGTCCAGTAATAACAGTTAAGCTTGGCCAAATATTTTTTAGGGTCGAAATAAAAGACCTTTCCTTATAGTAAACAAACCACTTATTCAAACTAAACAAATTTGGTAGCAAATGAAAGCGGACTGAAATAACTTTCAAACAGAAATATCTAAACTTGATCGATTATTTTATTTCAAATAAAATAAAAGTACAAAAAAAAAATTTTTTTTGGAGACTTTTATTATAGAATATATAAAAATACGGTTCCCTGCCTAAAACAAAATCTATCGATAACAATGACGGCAAGACAAAAACTATTTAATTTTCTATCAACAGGCTGATATGATAGAAAAAATTATAGCGGCATTGGCTGATGTATCGATCAGTAGGAATCTATTTATAATTACATCAAAAAACAGGAATTTCTTACAACACAATCTGCTGTAGCCATCAGGCAGATCTGCAGATTGGCTCTTGCCATTTCTCAAAAATTCTCATCGTTATTCCCATTTCCCATTCGTATAATCCTCAACAATGTATCACCGTCATCGTCATAAAAAAAAAAATCGATGTTATTCGTCATGTACCTGCTTGTAAACACTTACGCTTTCATCAACACAAACGTGCTTCGCCTGATCTGCCCTCCACTATGCCGCGACAACTACACCAGCTGCACAGGTAGCTTGCACGCTCGTTCGCTCCAGCCTTCGTCATCAGCTGGCCGACTAATGAATCGCATTTAAGCGTGGATTTATTGAAACAAATTGATTTTCGGTAGCTGGCAGCCAACGAAAAAGTTACTGGTTTACCGCAGCAACCAGCAGTCATTGGCAGCTGAGGTGTAAAACACTCTGGGCGTTGCAGGCGGGACAGAATGTGGCAATTGGGTTGCGACTGCTGCTGATGATGACTCAAGGAATTATTTAAATTAATGGATAGGCAGAAATGCAAGTTAAATGTTTTGAAGAGAAGGCAGCGGATGTATTCAAGCTTACTTTTAGTTACAATAGGCGCTTTGGTTTAAACGCCTGGAAGTTGACTACACATCACGAGACTAGTTGCCTTCGAGTATACCTTGCCTTTGGAGTATACGACGGCATTGAGAGATTAGAGAACAGGACAGGACTAAGCAAGGATTATGGGATAATTAATGGCATTACTCGTGTATGGAAGTGAGCAGCAAAAGAAAATATGTAGAATGGAATCCAAACCTGCGGAGACTTGTTGCTCATCATGGCGCCATTCCCAAGCGGTTTGCGAATGAGTTGAGTTAAGTTAGCTAATAAACTGTGCGTAGTAATTAAATGCATGCGCTTTGTGTCGCAGTTGATGTCATAGTGCAGAAAAAAGGGGGGGGGGAGGGGCTAAGTATTAATGAGTGATAAATTAAAAGGAAAAAATTTAACGCAGCAAGAGTATATCTGCAGCTATTAAGTAGACAAAGACGATTTATTAACTTCATATTAATTACAGAGATTTTCTTTGTTGCTTATTTTTCCGCCTTGACTAATCGCTCTCGTGCTTTCTCACTCTGACACACTGAAATGAGCCCTTCCTTACTCAATGTTTAACAATAATTAATGCCTATTTTGTAAATATTCTCTGCGATGATATTAAGCGTACAAAAGTAGACAACGCAAATGTTGAAAAATTGTTGAAAGCATTTTAAAGGCGGCAGAGGGATGTAGCGACGAATTAATGAAACTCTGGAGCAATGAAAAATTATTCGTTTGGGAATTAAATGGTGGTTTGAGTGTAGTTGCTAATAGTCTGGCATATCTCAGATTTATAGGGTTAAGATAAAACTGCCGAAAATGTGCAAAACAACTAAAATTTTTATGAATCTTTTGGGTTTCTTTAATTTTTTAGCGAATATTCTTCCAAAAAAATAAAAAAACCGAATTTATTAAAACTTTTTATTTTCCAAATTTATTACTTTTTTTTTTGAAGAGGAAGATCTATTTAAGAAATTTGTTCTCATTTTCTCTATAAAAGAATTTTTTGATTTTTTGATTTTTAGAACAATTTTATTCTTTGAAACCTTACCTATTTTAATTTCGCTATACAATTAAAATGTATGCTCAAAATTTTAAGGTGTTTTCTTACATATGTACATTAAATTTTTAATAAAATTTAGTTATAAAATTTAACTTTTAAAAATACTTACCTATTTATTTTTACCGAAATTTTTTTTATACAAAGAAATTACGTAAATTAAAAAAATCAAATTTTAAATTAAAAAAGTATGTAATATAAATAATGTTATTTTGAAAAAAAAAATTGTTTTTTAAGAAACTTTATTTGTGTATTTACTTCATCCAAGTTCTCTATAAAATTAATATTTTAATCTAAATTTTTGTGGTAATTTTCTATTTATTTTGAAAAGTATATATTTTCTACCTTATTTGGAGTAATAATATTCTTGTTTTTAAAAGTTTCTTTCAGGTAATGAAAGTTTTTTCTTGAACAAAAACTTGTTTCTAAAAGAAGTTTGACTGCAGCGTTTAAAAAGAATTATTTTCAAAGCAATTAATTTACTTTATCAAAAAATTTATCTTAAACTAAATTTATGAAGATAAAGAATGTTACATACGATACACTTGTTTAAACAGGTTTAAAAAGATGTCAACTAAAAAAAAAATTTGGAATTTTTTACTACGTTTGCATTTTATCTAAAAATTATAAAAAAAATAAATTTTTTAATTCCACTTCTTTGGTAAAATTTTATTCCTAAGCGTTATTTGCAACCTTTTCCCCCCAAAATTTTCATTTCTTAAAACCTCTGTTAAAGAATATTTCTTTTTAAATACGTAAGGACGGAGTACATTATTGCTACAGTTGTACAAATTTGTACAATTTTCTATTGATATAAACTATAAAAAGGGGGACGGGTATTTCTTTATCAGTCACCCGATTGGCGCAACACATAAATTTTAATCCATTTAATTCGAAATTTATTGGGAAAACGTGTTCAAATTGTGTGTCATGATTGGGACAAAGCCAACTGGGGTACCACTATGCGCCAAATATTCAGCAAATGCCTTTAAACATGAAATGCTTTGAATAAATATCTCTTATTTAGTTTCTATGTTTTTCTAAAATTTTTGCCTTGCTTTTGGTCGAAAATTTTTGAAAATAATTTCTGATTTTTTTTTATTAATAAAAAGATAACTTCAATGGTATTAATATTTTTGGAAAACAAGGATAATTTTTCGAAATTCTTATGTTTTCTTCAAAAATTTCCCTCTTCATATTATTGACATATATTATTTAGAAATCTAAATTTGTAAATCTTAAGCCCTTTGCTGGTAAATTAAGTTTAGTATTTGTCAATGTTATTGTGGCTTGTTAAGTAAGTAAGTAAGTTTAGATTGACATCCCTCGGTCTTTTAAAACTTGAGGGCTACATATAAAATAATAATAATTATTATTTTTTATTCAAAAAATACACGCTGTCCAATTCTATTATAAAAAATAATAAATCGTAGTTCTTATCTTATGAAAAAAAAACTCTTTTGTAAATTTTTCTAAAATTTGTAAATTTTGTTTTCTATTAATTTTTTATTTTTTTAAAGTTTTCTAAAAGCATTTTCATCATTAACTGGCCAAATGTTTGCTTTCTCGACTATATTTTAATATGTCAGTAATACTATTTATGCAAACTCTGCTTTTAAATACTTTAAAGGCTAACCTAAGGTGCCCATCTTAAGTTGCTGAGCTTAAAGTGCATCTTTGTTTTTAAGTCGATTTCTGCATCGCTTACATTTTTTGGCATTTAGGGCTCAATATGTATTTCATTACTTCTTCATTAAAACTAAAATACTTGGGTTATTTGTGAATTTTCTATCTGATCTTTCTGAATTTTCAAAGCCAGTCAACCCCACATAATTACTCTAAATTTTGTTGTATACTTTTAGGCCGCTTCCTTATCTACATGGTTAATAACTTACAGATATATTTTGAAATGACCAAACGTATTTCAAATGCAAATACCTTATCTCATTTCATCAATTATTTACTATCACTTCACGCTCAGCACTCATTTACCTAAATTGCCGATGTTTTGAGCGCTTCAATTATTGCTTTTAATTTTGCAATAATTTTGTACAAAACTGCCTGCGACGCAAAGCATATAACTAATTGCATATTTATTCGCTTAAGATATTTAGAAGATAGCGCATCAAATATTTAGCTGCTTTGGTTGAAAATTGATTGCACTTACATGGAAATTCGTGAAAGTCTATGAACTGCGTGTACAGCAGCAGTGTTTGTAAGTGTGTGTGATTTTAAAGTTTTAAAAACATCGTTAGTCGAAAACTTATCAGCCAGTGCAAGAAATTTAAATGCAAAATTATAGTAAATATGTTTGATAATTTATTTGCGTGAGTGTGCACAGTTGACATACATACATTTAGCCTCGTAAATATTTAGCAAAAAGCTCATTATTAATTTCATACATATTACAAGTTAATAAATATTTACATTTGCATTTATTTATGTTCAACTTTGGTGCATCTCACGCTTCGCTGATTCTATTTACCTATTTAAATGTTATCAAAATTTAATAGGATTTTGTTTGTTTTTATGCAAAATCTATCAAAGTTTCATTAAACGCTGATGGATGGAGAATGTAATTGCTTACATTGTTGTGCAATAAAATACATACACACATACGTACATGTAACAAAAAAAAAAGCTAATTAATTTTTAAATTAACCCAGTAAACTGCTATTTTAGCCATCTATTTCTTAACTAAATTTAAAAAAATTTTATTTTTGAAAAACTTTTAAGCTTAAATAAATTTTTGTGGAAAATTAATTTTTTAAGAATTACGTTGTAAAAAATAAAGCGAAATTTTTGTAAAGAAAAAATTTTTGAAGCTATAGTTTTTATAAGGATAATTCTATACTAGCCATTCACTTAATACCTTTTTAAAAATAATTAAAAACTAAGTTTATTGGGGCTAAAATTTTAAAAACACAAATTTAATTTTCTTGCATGTTATGTACATATGTGCCTTTATGTTCGGGAAATGAAAAAGAAAACAATAAATAAAAAACTGGATTTTTTTTTTTAAATAGGACTACAAAATATAAATTTTTAATATTGTATAAAATAGAATATCTACAGATATTTTATTTTCAGCATGAAATATAAGCTTTAGGGCTTATATGAAAACTAAACAAAATTTATTTGTTTATAAGCTTTGAATGAAAGTCTAAAAAGCTTTCGAAAAATTTAAGGAATGCAAAGTTTTAAATTTTATGCAATTGGTATTGCAAATAAATTAAAGAGAAATTAGTAGAAATTCATAACAAACATTGAAAAAATTACGAAATTAGCTAAAACATCGACAAAGTAATGAAAAAGTACTATGCATTAATGATATCGATAACGAAATGGATAAGTATATTTTCGATAATTATACTAACGACGTATGTACATACATAGGTACCATTGATATTACCAAAAAAAATGGAACCCATAGCGGTTGATAAGTATAAATTTACTATAAAAAATATCGATAAACCTAGCAATTTTGATAAGAATATGTGATAAAAAATAATTAGCAGTTATACAAATCAATTTAAATGTCGAAAAATAAACGTATGATACCAGTACTAGCATTTTAATAAATTTGCAGATTTTTCATTTATTAAATTTGGAAGGGTATTATGAGATATTCTTATTTTGCAAGAATTAGAAAAAGAATTTTTCGTATTTAATCTTTCATAACTAGAATTTTCAAGTTAATACATTTTTAAAATTTATAAAATTAAAAATATATTTCTAATTTTTAAATATTATTTCTTGTTTTTTCTCTAAAACAAAAATGTTGGCATCAACTAAATTTAAAAAATTTAGTTGTGAAATTTTCATTACAGTTTTTTAAATAATAATTATTAGGGGGATGGGGGAGGTGCGGGAGTTTTTGCCAAATCTCTTTTAATTTAAAAAAGAAGCTTTTATAATAACCCAATTAATTTTAGAATTAAAATTATACGAAAATTTACTGAAGGCAACTTTAAACTTATAAATTTGTTCTACATATATAGTGAGAAGAAATACTAAATATTTTATAGAATTTTGCAAAGTTGCATTGTTTCGACAATAATTAGTACGTAGAAAATTAAACTTTAGCGAAAGTGCAAAATTAGAAAATTATCGAATACTTTCAAAAATTAAGCCCATTTTTGGAACTGCTCATCCTTTGAAAATTCTGATTAATTTCAAATTGCAATAATTTTAATAGGCACAATTATGTTTTTCGTTTTCGTTTTATTTCAATACAATCCAATTCTGCTGCTAATTTCTGCAAATCCATTTGACACATCAAAAGGGATGAGGCGGATTTTTTATTTTTTTATTTTTTTTTTTTTAATTTATGTTTTATCGCTTTGCCCATTTGCTTTGTATTTGAGTGTTGTTGTTTTTATTTTTTGCTCGATTTTCCTTACACACAATACACCGTCCCTGCAGCTGACTTTGATGTTGCCATACCAATGACAGCGGGACTCATGCATACCCCTACACACTGCCAGTGACTGTACATCACTTCAACATTGACAATAGCAACAAAAGCAAAACAAAAACAAAAATCGAATGCCAAAACACTATGCAAAGTTGGCTGCTGTTGTCAGGACACACGCCCACCCTCTCACTCGCTCCACCACCTCACTCGTCGTTCTAGCAGCCGTCATCGTAATGACTTCTGTCAGTTGCTTATCAACCGCCAAGCTAAAGTAAATACAAACAGCTAGGTAAACAAACAAGCAAGCTTACAAGCGCTCACAGGACACACAGGCATACATACATACATATGTATGTATGTATATGCAGAGCTACTCATTTGCTCATTCATTTCAACGTTTTATTTGTATTTCAGTGTTGTTTTCGTTCGTTACTTTATTCTTCTTACTTATAAATATCTACGATGTTGTATGGCTTTTGTTTTTGTAGATGTTTATTTGCTTGTTGCTTGAGCTTTCTTCTATCTTTTGCTGCTTTTGTTGTTATTATTATTTTTGTTGTCACTATGCAAAAGCATTACAACTTGTAATAAATTAATTAGTTTGTGATAATTCTGTGTTCAGTCTGTTTGCAAGGAAATAAAAGCAAAGAAATTATTGGTAAAAAAAAAATTAATACAAATATGTGTGTGCGTGAGTGAACAAGCACCCGGGGGACGAAAAAAAAACACTCTTACTGATTAATTTAATATCTAAATACATATATACAAGCAAGTGAAAACCTTTCTTCTAACTGCCGCCGGCTTACAAGCTCACTGTGAATTTTAATTATGTACTCTTGCGTATTTTTCTCTCTGCTCACTTTTCCTATTTCCATCCTCACCACTTATCGAAATCATCGCAAATTGCTGTTGTTATTCGGGTATAATTTTTCTCCTGCTGTTTATCTTTCTACTTGTATCGTTTGCCTGTTGCTCGTTCACTTACTTCATCGCTTGGTTGCCTTGATTTTGCGCCCAAAATGTGTGCTTTCATTTGCAGGCATGTCAGCAACTCACATGTGCCTTTTCAAGTTTATTTTGCGCACATGCATACACAACAAAACATACACATTATAACTTTCAAGAAAAAAAAAAACAGAGTAAAACTTGTTAAATCGAAAGCTCAAAGGTAAGTTGATAGCTTGTTGGTGTGTACACCAAAAATGGCAAAAATTCAAGATTTTAATCAAATTGCCTTCATTGGCTTCAGAAAGGCATAAATATATCAAAGCTGAAATTATGTAAGCTGTGCAGCAATTGAGATAAAAATAAATTTTAGCTGAAATAAGAGAAACCATATTCAATATTTAAATAGATGAAAGTGTTCTAAAATCACGAATGATGTTTTCTTAGGTTGAATAATTTGTGGTTGTAGAAGCGTCAAGCTTAGGTTAGGTTAGGTTAGGCAAGCGGGCTGCGTCACACTTGGACTCGACTGAGCTGTCCATTGTGCTGCCCTTAGAGGGGAGAGGTAAAAGGACATAGGACCGCAAAAGAGAGTGGGTGGGTAAAGGAAAGAGGGGGGAGGGCTATGGGAGGGCTATGGGAGGGAGACGACACCTGTGGCTTATTCTCGGAGAAACGCTCCATGCACGCAACGAAGCTCTTCAGTTGACTGATGTCCACTCCCGAGAGCTCATCGGGAGTGTGGAAAAAGTGCGACCCAAGGTGCTTAAACCTTAGGCTCGCAAAAGCAGGACACGAGAGCAGCAGATGTTGAGATGATTCCACCTCATCGTCCTCCATGCAACTGGTGCAGTAAGGGTTATCCACGACATTCAGCCTCACGGCATGATTACCAATCACACAGTGACCAGTAAGCACCCCCACCAATAGTGAGAGATGCAGCTTGCGTAGTCTCAAGAGCTCCCGAGACCACCTCCGGTCCACCCGTGGCCAGAAGGAGTTTGCCACCATGCATTCCAAGGTCTTCGCCCAGCGCTGGCTAAGCTGACTAAACGCCCATCTGTCAAGAAGCAGACCACACGAGATTAGGGGAGCAGCCAGACCCTCCCTATCCTAGTAATTCCTCGAGGGTTCCTTGTCTTACGCGCTCATCAGCCACGCAGTCGCCAGCGATTTTACTGTGACCTGGAACCCATATAAACCTAATAACTAAATAATCAGACTCCCTCACCGTTTTCCAATGCAACGTCAGGGAGCCAAGAGCCCTGATGGCTGCTTGGCTGTCGGAATAAATATTCATATCCTTAAAATATGTTACATTAGAGAGTAACCGATCCGCAGCCTCCTTCAACGCGGCCACCTTAGCCTGGAAAATACTGCAGTAATCCGGTAACCTAAATTGCAGGTTGATGGAGAGTTCTTCGCAGAGGACACCTCCACCCAACTTCCCATTCAGCTTCGATCCATCTATAAATAACTTAACAGGTCCTCGATTCCACGTACACTGAGGGGAAAAAATATTAAAATCAAATAGAAACGTAATTGATCTTACTATAAACGTCAACGAAAGTACTGTATATCGGTAAATATTCAATTCAATTACGCGCATATTAAAATGACCGTGTCTGTACTGAAAAAGCATCCGTGAAGTGAATGATCAAGACAAAAACTAAAAAAAAAATTAATTTGCATGTTGCTTGCAGTGAAATTCGAACCCGACCATCTCGGGATATCAACAACTTGTGGCAAGCATCTTTACGCACTCAGCTACATCCAGGCATATAAATTTGCCTTCACATGTTGAATATCCATCAACACCACAGCACGCGATTTATACAGTTAAACATGTATGTACTATGTATGAATGTGTGTGTTGTCACGGCTCTCAGAGCGGCGCTCTGCATGCTTGGGGTGCGTATGTACATTTACATATACATACTGAGATGTGAACAGTCAAATACGTGCATAATAAATTTTGTATGAAAATATTATTTTTAAATACGAACATTTTTAAACGATAATCAAATATAAAGTATTAATTTTTACTATGCATTATTTCCCTCAGTGTACTACACCATTCCCAGTCTCCTTGCGCTGGAATGTGGGTGTCAAAACATCCATTCAGAGCCAGAACCGGCATGCAGTGGTCTCTCCGAGTCGGTAGGAACCCAAAGCCTTTTAGAATTCTGGGGTGCCCATAGCTTGAGGCGAACTTGAAGCCCACCCCACCCCCCTTCCAGCTATATCCTCTGCAACAATACAGTGCTTCTGTAGCCTTCTTGACTCTTTCCTCCACGTTAGGTTAGGAAAGCTTACTTTCAAGGATCAAGCCCAAGTACTTCACCCTGTATCTGTATGTTCGGTATCTTATACCTCCTAGTAAAGCGAAAAAGGTCCGCTTTACTGGGATTTACACCCAGCCCGCAGCTAGAAGCCCAGCTCTAAACCAAGCTGAAGTAAGCCTGCACTAGCTCAGGCAGTGTTTCCGGAAACTTTCCTTTTGTTGTCAATACTATATCATCAGCATAGGCACCCACCCGACAGCCGCTTCTTTCCAGAGCCACCAGCAGGTCATTGCTGACAACGAGCCAAAGCAACGGCGAGAGAACTCCCCCTCTGCTTACATATCTCCGGATTGATCTGCAAGTGCATTTCGAAATACAAATACATACATGTGTAAGGAGGTGTGTGAGTGTCCGCACGTGTTTAAGAGCGGCACTGCGCGGTTTGCTAACCAATTGCGTCTATGTATGTACAAGTGTATGCTTGGATGCGTTCGTGTCCCTGTGTGTGTTTGCGTTTGGGCGCGCATTCGATAATTCACACATCCTGTATTGTGTTAATGCGATTTCCGTTTCCGCCTAAACAGCCATTATTAGTAGCTGCCGCCAGAGCTCGTTTGCTTTTGTTGTAGCTTTTGCCTATTCCCAGCATCGCCGATATTTCGCATTAGCCAGCAGCCACAGTCGCCGCCATACTACCGCCTACTGTTCGCCGCCTGGTTGTCGCCTTTTCGCTTTGACCCCCAGCGCTTTGTGGCATTTTTCGTAACACCTGCTGTGTATTGGTTTAGGCAGACAGCGACACCACCAATAGATTCTGTGTATGCGTGAGCTCTCTATCTTTACAAGTAATATCCGTTATGCTTGTGTGGTTTTGCGTGTGTGAGTGAGCTTTGCACTTGAATATGGTTGTGGCTAAAGCGGTTCTCGAACAGCATTCGCGCGTTTATTCAACTGTAGTAAGTAAATTTTCTTAGAACAAAATTTTTGATAGAAAGATTAGCTGAAACATTTTTGAACTGTAAATTACAAAAAAATATATCTGTATACTACATAAATTGTTTTAAATATACTAATGCGGAAAACAAAAACAAGAAATTTTGATTGTTACAAAAATTTTTCAGTTGAAAATTTAAAAACAACAAGGTTATGCTTAAACTTTTTTATGTTCTTTCAGAACTTAATAATCTTTTTTTTGAGCCCAAAATTTAACTAATCTTAAGGTGGAACATTTTAAACTGCAACTCTTATTTTCTGTTGGAAACCAATTTTACAATTTTTTTTAATTTCCTTTCTTTTTAACCAACTTCACTAAAAGGAGAACATTATCAATTCATCGAAATATGTTTGTTTTGTTTTTTTTTATGTTTTTTTTATGTATGTTACGGCATAACTTTGGACCATGTTAACCGATTTCTATAATTCTTTTTTTAAAGGAAAGGTGTTACCTCAAAGGTTCCATACTAATTTGGCTTAAATCCGATCACTGGATCATGAAGAAATTAATGATAATATTAAATTTTTATAAGGGTGATTTTTTTGAGGTTAGGATTTTCATGCATTAGTATTTGACAGATCACGTGGGATTTCAGACATGGTGT